>NC_079216.1:7962591-8028681 GCF_029633865.1 Lampris incognitus | reverse complement strand
CACAAATTTTTTTTACAACGGCGACATTTGAGCGATCGGCTTTGCGACCACTCCCGGCGAACTAGGCAATCGGCAAGGGCGGCAAAATGTGGGCCAACTATCCATGAGCGCCACCGCTGAGCAACCAATGGCAGTAACTGCAGACTCGCTAGGCTGCACATTCTGTAACCACTTGATGCATGCTCAATAATCCAGGTAAGAACATCAAGGAAAGTTGGATCAGCTCATCTGGATACAATGTTTAGTGACGGATACATTTCATCACACCTCTTGATTGGCATGGCCGTGGTTTTGTCAAGGCATTGGTGGTTCAGTGGTAGAAATCTCCCTTGCACGCTGGAGGCCCGGGTTGATTCCCGGCCAACAAAGAGTGCTTTTAGCAGCCCGGCTAGCTCAGTCGGTAGAGCATGAGACTCTTAATCTCAGGGTCGTGGGTTCGAGCCCCACGTTGGGCGCAAAATGTTTTGACGGCCCAGTGGTTAGCGCTGTTGCCTCACAGCAAGAAGTCTTTATGCATGCTCAATAATCCAGGTAAGAAAATCAAAGAAAGTTGGATCAGTTCATCTGGACACAACGTTTGACAGAAACGTTTCATCAGTGACCTCCTTCAGTCTCAGCTAACTGCAGATATCCCCACCCTTTGGGCCCTGACATACCAAGCCATCGGCCAATGTCGGGCCATCGGTGACCCTAGTCTTTGCGGTGTGTCCTGCACCATCGGCATTAGTTGGACCCCTGTCGGCAGTTTTTAGGCCAATTCAGCACAATGGATCAGTGGGGCTGATCAGCAGTTCAGCTTAGCAAAACAGTGCGAAGTTAGCGAATCAGGGTGGTCGGCTGTAGTGTTTGCGGTGTGTTTAAGTGCTACTTTTTGGCCCAGACGGCAGGCGATGTGAGGTGACGCAACAGTCGGCCTTCGTCGCCGCTAGTTGGTTTGGTGTCTGGGCTCTTATAAACAATACAGTGCCTGACGACTGAAACCAACGACCAGTTTCGTATGCAAATATGGGTGTGACCGTTAACTAGAGTGTCAAGAGCCATGTGCGCTCTTCACAGAGGATTTGGGAATGTCTGCAATCACAGCATTGTAACATGGCGACAGATGTAGTCTTAGCCCCCCCCCCCCCCCGGTTCAGGGTTTGAAGAGGGAGTCAAAGAGGCCATCTATGTTAAAAGGGAACAACCATCCTTGAACCAAGGGGGAGGCCTAAGTACATCTGTCAACATCTTACAATGCTGTGGTAGCAAACATTCCCAAATCCTCTGTGAATAGTACACATGGCCATTGTCTGTGAATGTTCTCATTCATCCAGGTCACGGTTATCCAAAGGAGCTGAATCAAGTGCAACTGGACTTGGTATACCAAGTATATGAAAGAGGTTGTCCAACGGGGTAGTCCAACCTTGGGGGTCATCCCGGGTCGTCCTCTGTGTGGCGTTTGCATGTTCTCCCCGTGTCTGTGTGGGTTTCCTCCGGGTGCTCCGGTTTCCTCCCACAGTCCAAAGCCATGTAGGTCAGGTGAATCGGCTGTACTAAATTGTCCCTAGGTGTTAACGTGTCGGCCCTGTGATGGCCTGGCGGCCTGTCCAGGGTGTTTCCCCACCTGCTGCCCTGTGACTGCTGGGACAGGCTCCAACATCCCGCGAACCTAATTAGCATAAGCGGCTTGGATGATGGATGGATATTTGTACATGAAAGGGGGCTCTCAGAAGTTGATCCAAATTTGTGGACTGCTCTTGGAATTTGTCTTCCTCTTCCAGTGACTGTAGCTGAAGCAGAGAGGAGCTTTTCACAGCTGAAGCTGATCGAATCCCACCTGAGGTCCACCATGTCACAGAACACCTTAGTGGCCTTGCTGTCATCAGTATTAACCATGCAGTTGCTAGGCAGATTTCTCATAATGATGTAATTGATGTCTTTGCATCAAGAAAGGCAAGAAAGGTCAGGGTTTAGATGGCAGTTGTGCAATTTAGTTGGTGTGTTTCTTGTTTGAAGTGCAATAGTATAATAATCAGGCTCTCCTGTGTGACACAGGATTTGTGCAATTTAGATTATTTGTGTGTTTTGTTAGCAATGGGTAATAGTGTAATAACTTGATTTTTTTCTTCTTTTTTTGGAATTTCCCCCCCCTTTGTTAGCAAATGTATCCAGCCAATTACCCCACTCTTCCGAGCCGTCCCGGTCGCTGCTCCACCCCCTCTGCCGATCCGGGGAGGGCTGCAGACTACCACATGCCTCCTCTGATACATGTGGAGTCGCCAGCTGCTTTTCACCTGACAGTGAGGAATTTCACCAGGGGGATGTAGCGCGTAGGAGGATCACGTCATTCCCCCCAGTTCCCCATCCCCCCCGAACAGGTACCCCAACTGACCAGAGGAGGCGGTAGTGCAGCGACCAGGACACATACCGACATCCGGCTTCCCACCCCCAGACACGGCCAGTTGTGTCTGTAAGAATGCCTGACCAAGCCGGAGGTAACACGGGGATTCAAACCGGCGATCCCCGTGTTGGTAAGCAACAGAATAGACCGCTATGCTACCTGGACGCCCCGATTCTCTCTCTCTCTCTCTTTTTTTTTTGTATTTATATACTACAATTTGTTTATTTGGCTTTGTTACTTCTTTTTGATATTTATGAGTCTTATATATATATATATATATATATATATATATATATATATATATATATATATATATATGGTTTAACTGTTACTATTATTTATTTGGTTGTTCCAAATGTCTGAATAAAAATTACAGTTAGTGCAGAATGGTGCTTTTTTTTTTTTGATGGGGGGGGGATAGACACACAATTTCTGTTGGCAGGGGAAGGGAGGAAGTTCACCCAGGGCGCCACACAGGCTAGAACCGCCACTGGTGAGTCGCATCGCTGATGGTCACAGTGTGGTCTTCAGACAGAGGAACTCTCTCTGAAGTCCTTTGAGAAGCAAACCTGCGTGCTGCGGAAGCACTCACAAGGACTTGAACTGACGGTGCTGATCTGATTTGTACATTTCCTACAAAACCCCGGAGAAGAACGCTGCCTGGCCGCAGCGATTCTTCAAAGCCGGAAAATCTCGGCATTATACAGCGGGTATCAGATTTCCAAGGAGCTTCCAGATGTATTTGTGTTGCTTATTTCTCATCGGAATCGCGTGTTATCGTTGAGGGGCATTGCGGCCCGAAATGTGGACGTTTAGTCTCCTCAAGTTTGGAAGGAGAACAAAAGGTATCAATGGAAATATGAACCCTGGACAAGGATCCAAAAAAATAAAGGAACAAGGAGCTTGTTTCTTTATATATATTCCAAAGAGAGGGAGAAACAAACCTCCTCTTGGGACGACCAGGGCTGTTGTTAACTGTTATGGCCTAAGAGAGTTAATTTCAATCTCCCGGCAGAAGATTTATAGTTCTCTTCATTACGGACGACATACAGGCGTAGAAGAGGAATGACGAGACGATTTAATGCTGGTGTTGAGCAGCTCCAGACTTCAGCTGCCTGGCTAGCAACAACTCTTTATCTTTTGGAAGAGCAGTAAATGAAGCTGTACTTATGTATATGTCCGCATTACTCGTGTACAGAGTATATTCTATATCTGACGTGTGTATTCTTCCTTTATAACCCCCCTGTCAACACCTGAATTTCCCCCCAGGTATTCATGAAGTGTAATCTAATCGAATCTCTTTGGTGATGTCAGCTCATGTAGTGTTGAGATGGGAAGAAAGGCTGCATACACATGGACTGTTCTTCACAACACATGGTTGGACACCACCGCCTATAAGTATGGGCAAGCCTCCATCTCACCGTTTCCAAATTCATTTAGACATTTGTGCCGAGTATGTGATATTTATTTTTCTAGAATGAAACTGCAATCGGGGTAAACACAATCACACGCTCACAAATGTGTCAGCAACACTTAAGGCTGACATTGTAGGGGGGGGGGGGAAATCAGGTATCAGGGTTAAAACAGTTGCATCCAGACTAGGAACATAAAGATACCCCACAACTACAGTATGAAGCTCTGGCATCTTTACCACCCAGTCCCAGACCCCACCCCCACCCTTCAGAGGTGACTGGAAGGGCTGAATAACACTGGAACAACCACACATGGCGGGTGCTGAGGTTTGCAAAGTTGTCACAGGCGTGGATGTTAAGATATAAAACATGTCTTTATGCTATAGCTGAGGATTTCACGGTTGCTGGTGGTATGTGGAGGAAGATGATTGCTTCCAGATTCCAGACACCAGAAAGAGAGAGAGAGAGCTAGAGAGAAAAAAAAATAAGAGAGAGAGATGAGGAGAGAGGGCCTCAAAGGTTTGGGAGTGGCAGGAGTCGATCGGAGGGGGCAGGATTTGAGCAGCCTTTGTTGGGATTTGTCCGTTTTGTGTCAGGAGAGGAGAAGCTGGCTTCAAGATCTTGAAGTTCTCAGAGACATGTTTCATAAAACTGTTTTCTGCCACTGACCGTGACAACGAGAACTAGAGTACACCCAGTAGAGTGCGGATCTCTGCCAGGCGTACGTACCTCCCTTTCTCCATACACACACACACGGACGGACAGAAAAACCAGCGTTTTGGGGCGTCTGGGTGGCGTGGCGGTCTATTCCATTGCTTACCAACACGGCGATCGGCGGTTTGAATCCGTGTGTTCCCTCCAGTTTGGTCAGGCGTCCCTACAGACACAATCGGCTGTGTCTGCGGGTGGGAAGCCGGATGCGGGTATGTGTTCTGGTCGCTGCACTAGCACCTCCTCTGGTCAGTCGGAGCGCCTGTTCGGGAGGGGGCGCAACTGGGGGGAATAGCGTGATCCTCCCACGCGCTACGTCCCTCTGGTGAAACTCCTCAATGTCAGGTAAAAAGAAGCGGCTGGCGACTCTACAAGTATCAGAGGAGGCATGTGGTAGTAGTCTGGATGCCTTCCCGGATCAGCAGAGGGGGTGGAGCAGAGATCGGGACGGCTCGGAAGAGTAGGGTAATTGCCCGTATACAATTGGGGATAAAAAGGGGGGGAATCCCCCCCCCTCTCAAAATAAGACAGTGTTTTTCCAGCCATTATAAGACTTTTGCGCAGCACCCAATTCGACTGAATGGGAAATATGGAAAAAAAAGGTTGCTAATATGCAGCGCTCAAGCTACAAAAATCTGCCTAATACAAACGTTTTGCCTGTCAGTCTGGGGGATGTGCAGCCTCGTAGGGGGTACACTCGCACGTATGCGACCAAGTGTGACATGAAATGACAGAGATCAGGCTATCAAAATTTCAAAGCCCTTTTTAAAGACATGTTTAACCGTCGTGGTTTTCATGATGTAAAATGAAGGAAGGTGAAAGGCTGCTCTGCTGATCGACTTTCATCCATAAAACAACGGAAAGAAAACACAGCTCAGCCATGGGAAATGTTTTATTGTAGCTTGTGAGATGATTTCCTGCTGTGACAGGGATTAATCCCATGAAATTGTATTTTCATAGCGGAGTTTTAACATCACCTCTGTGTGGTGGCGAGGTGAGTAAGGTGAATTATTTTTAGTCCAGCCAGTGTTCCTCGAATTCTCCTGTGCTAGGATCAGCAGTGAATGATTTGCTGGCTTGCAAAATACAATCGACTTCTTGTTCCCTTTCAAGACTCGTACCAGAATACATAATGTTTTGGTTTTGACACCGTGACTGCCCGACCAACCGTAGATGTGAGTCGTGCGTGCGCACAGTTGACTCAGAGCGGGCAGCGACAGAAAGCAGCATTGGTTGAGCGAGCGAGAGAGCGAATGGAGAGAGGGAGCAGTGATAGCGAGAGCAAACGTTTTTCGAAGGTTTTTAATCACCGCAGCCGCGAGAAGTTCTTCATCACAGTCATAACTGTAAGTGCCTTCTAGTGATTAAATTTAAGACCTCACCTTCAATTACGGTCCTCCCCACCATATTTAAAAAAGTGGACCGGAGGGTGTGCTCCAATTATCGGGGCATCATATTGCTCAGCCTCCCTGGGAAAGTCTACTCTAAGGTGCTGGAAAGGAGACTCCAACTGACTGTCGAACCTCGGATCCAGGAGGAACAATGTGGATTCTGTCCTGGCCGTGGAACAACGGACCGACTCTTTACCCTTGAAGAAGTGCTGAGGGAGGCAGCCAGTCTACCTGTGTTTTGTGGACTTGGAGAAGGCTTTTGACCGTGTACACTGGGGCACTCTGTTGGGGGTACTGCAGGAGTATGGGGTACCGGGGAGTTGCTACAAGCCATCCCGTCCTTGTATAACCAAAGTGAGAGCTGTGTCCGCATTCTTGACACAAAGTCAAACATGTTTTCGGTGGGTGTCAGACTCTGTCAAGGTTGTCCCTTGTCTCTGATTCTGTTTGTGATATTCATGGACAGGATCTCAAGGCGCAGCCAAGGTGAGGAGTGTGTCCATTTTGGGAACCTCAGAATCGCATCTCTGCTCTTTGCAGATGATGTGGTTTTGTTGGCTTCATCAGAACACGACCTCCAGTGCATAGTGGGGCAGTTTGCAGCTGAGTGTGAAATGGACAGGATGAGAGTCAGCACCTCCTATTCTGAGGCCACGGTTCTAGGGAAAATGGTGGATTGCTCACTCCGGGTTGGGGATGAGTTGTTGCCTCAAGTGAAGGAGTTCAAGTATCTCGGGGTCTTGTTCACAAGTGAGGGTAGGATGGAGCGGGAGGTTGACAGGCGGATTGGTGCGGCATCAGCAGTAATGTGGATGTTGTACCGGACCGTTGTGGTGAAGAGGGAGCTGAGCCGGAAGGCAAAGCTCTCAATTTACCAGTCAATCTTCGTTCCAACCCTCACCTATTGTCATGAGCTTTGGGTAGGGACTGAAAGGGTGCGATTGTGGATACAAGCGGCTGAAATGAGTTTCCTCCGTAGGGTGTCTGGGCTCAGCCTTAGAGACAAGTTGAGGAGCTCAGACATCCAGAAGGAGCTCCGAGTAGAGCCGCTGTTGCTTTGTGTCGAAAGGAGCCAGTTGAGGTGGTTCGGGCATCTGATTAGGATGCCTCCTGAGCACCTTCCTTTGGAGGTTTTCTAGGCACGTCCAACTGGGGGGAGACCCTGGGGTAGACCCAGAACTCACTGGAGGGACTACATGTCCAATCTGGCCTGGGAAAGCCTTGAGATCCCCCAGGAGGAGCTGGAGGGCGTTGCTGGGGAGAGGGATATCTGGAGTGTCCTACTTAGCTTGCTGCCACCGCGACCCAACCCCTGAGAAGCGGCTGATGATGAAATGAGATGAGACCTTCAATTTAATAAAGAAAGCATCAACAGACACATGTACATCTGCTCAAAGGTAAGCTAGCTACCGTGAGTTTAGTCGCTCTACCTTGTTGATGTGACATTGCAATTATAACAGCCGAGCTAACCTTGAAAGGTTTCGGACATCACAAGAGTAACAAAGAAAGGTATTACTCAGAGAAATTTTACAAATGGTCATTTAACTTTATCCATACGATACTTCCCCCTGGATTAACTAAAATGTGCAACGGAATAGCATACCCAACAACATAACTGGTGCCATCACTGACTGTTTGCAAGTGGTTTACTGTCAGCTGATATTTAAATGTGCTCCATCACAATTCCACTGCAGTTAGTCAACTGAAATCTTGGTGTTATTTAAAGCTAAAAAGACCCCAAAATGATTGAATCTGCTGGCAGCCATAGAGCGCAGGAGCCAGATGTGGGAAGACAGGGTAAGGAAAGTTAACAGTCGAGAAAAGGTTGTGTTGAAAAACGGTGCGCAGGCCAAACTATAAGAGTTACTGGGACAAAGAGAGTGTGTTTCCGTTACAGATCAGTGTTAAAAATGTGCGATTACACACAATGTGAAAAAGAGAGAGAATGTTAAACATCTAACACTCAGTAAATATATACGTACATACTTCAGGAAAAAGAAAAACTAGGTCTCTACATTACAGCTGAAACCAACAATTATTTTCAAAATCAATTAAACTTTCAATTATTTTCTCGATTAACTGGCTGATCATTTAGTCCGTTAAGAGTCCAAAATACAGATGAACACCCAACTTAAATTTCCAGAGTCCAAAGCGATAACTTAAAACTCTTGACTTCGTCTGACCTTCAGCCAAAAAAAACCTCAAGTAGTATTCATTTCATAATGATATAAATCAGAGGAAAGTAAGCAAATCTTTGCATTTATGAAAATGCAACCAACAAGTGTTTAATTTTAAACGACTAATCGGCTACCAAAATTGTAATCGATTAATTTTCTTTGTATTGTCTAATTGATTAATCGACTAATTGTTTTGTTTCAGCACTACTCTACATTACACTAAACATAAGGCCTCAGTTAGGATGTGATGTGATTGATAGTGCTCATAGGAGGCTAAAGATTCCAGACATACACACACACACACACACACACACACACACACACACACACACACACACACACACACACACACACACACACACACACAGGCGGTCTCTCTGAGAGTGACCTGGCTCAGTGTGACTATCGGGTGTGTCTTGGCATTACAAATGGCTGCTCAGTTGCAAGCAGGACCATGTGGTGGGATCCAGTGCGGATGTGACCTCATCTCACCTCTCATGTAACTCTCCTGTACATGGCCTTAACCCCGTGGTGGGATCCAGTGCGGATGTGACCTCATCTCACCTCTCATGTAACTCTCCTGTACATGGCCTTAACCCCACCAGTGTCTGGCTGCAGTGGTCTAAAATGCTACAATGCTTAACCCGCCATGCTTAGGGCCCTATGTCATCTTAAAGGATGACCTGGGTCTTGTCTTCATAGTTTTTGCTCAGTTATGATATAATTTTACTCACCAGCTTCAATTTGTAAATTTTGGATAAGGGACCACTGCTGGGCTCAGCTTTACAGTGACATTTACTCATGACATACAAGGCACTTGGGAGGGGGTAGATGCTACTGAGGGTTTTCCTCTGGACGTAAGAAAGAGAAAAGATTTTCTCTCTCTAGGTGGCCGTGTGATGCGTCTTGTTTTTTGCTGAATTTGTCATGAGGATAATTAGTTCTACCATCCTCGACGCATACCAACGTGTTTTCAGCTCAAGAAATGTTGAGAAATAATTGCTACCCCTTTTAACAATGTGATTTTTATCTGTAGTGGAGGGCTAGCTTGGCTATGCAAACGATAACTTTGTACTGTGGTTTCGGTAAGTTAGGTTATTATACGGTAAGTCTGCCAAATAATGCTTCACCCAAGTTAATGTGAGCCAAGTGAGTGAGCTTTACTGTACAGAACACGCTGATCAATGCTCTTTGAAGAAAGAGTCATCTTGAGCCCCACGGAGAACATAATAACGTTACACCCCCCCAAAAAAAAGCTCTTTCGCCTCCCACAAAAAGAAAGAAAAGGCAGCAGAGCTCCTCAACCTTGGAAAGGGTTATAATTAAATAGATAAATCATAAATAAATAATACTTTTAGAGAGTTCTAAGAACGAGAATCTCTATATATCTGAATCAGAGGCAGGGAAGATTTCTTTGTAACCTCGATCTCCCAACTCTGTCGACGGAACAGAAACATACTGGAGGCTCCAATAACAACTGAGGAAATTTGGGAAATTATACAAACCTTACCCACAGGCAAGGCCCCCGGCCCTAATGGCTATACGGCTGAGTTTACAAGTGCTTTGCTCCTGAACTTGCCCCACTAATGCTTGATATGTACATGGGTTCTCTTAAAAGGGGCACACTTCCGCCAACACTCTCTCAAGCTCTAATTACTCTCATTCTGAAGAAGAATAAAGAATCTACAGACTGTCGTAGCTACACACCCATCTCTTTGACTAATTATGATAGCTGTATCGTCTCAAAAATCCTTGCCAATAGATTAAACGATGTCATGTCCTCCCTGGTCCACCCCAGCCAAGTGGGATTTATGTGTAATCGCCACGCCACAGATAATATACAATGTCTGATAGATAATGTCGGCTGTTGGGGATGAAGCTGCTCCCATTGTGGCCCTGTCTTTGGATGCCGAGAAGGCCTTCGACAGGGTCAAGTGGGAGTACTTTTTAGTCCTTGAGCGCTTTGGATTTGGAGAGGTCTTTCTTAACTTACTATGTTTAATCTATAGGGGACCTATGGCAGCTGTGGTAACTAACAGACTCATTTCCCCATATTTCAAGCGGCATAGAGGTATCTGCCAGGGGGGCCCTGCCTCCCTGGCCATTTTTGCCCTCGCCTTAGAACTGTTAACTGCCACCATTCGCCTAGGTCCTAATTTCCCTGGTATACGCATGGGGCTCACATCGCATAAGGTGATGCTCTATGAGGACGATATCTTGACCTTTGTTATCAGTCCAGAGACTTCCATCCCTCCTTTGTTATCCGTTAACTCCTTTTCTAGATTCTCGGGATACAAAACCTTTTTCCAACCAGTGAACTTTAGATGGTCGGATCAGGGTATTGGGTATCTTGGGATCCTATTTCCACCCAACCTGTCAGACATCACAAAGGTAAATACGGAACCCCTACTAGAGAAATTCAAACTAGACATAGAAGGATGGGCACCCCTTCATCTCTCTTTGTGGGCAAAGGCCAATGTAAGATGAATGTAGTCCCCGAGTTCAACTGAATTTTACAATTAGTGACAGCCCTGTTGAAGTATTTCCACAGGTTTAATCAGCTGTGTGGCCTTATTCTTTGGAATCGTAAATGCACCTTAAGAAAACTCCAAAATAGGGTGGATCAGGGAGGCTTAGGGATTCTGTACCTACTCCTTTGCCGTTATGCCTTTAGCCTACGGCACTTGGCACAGTGGTCTCTCCCTTCAGAGTGGGCACCCCCTGTAGAAGCACATGCTTGCAGCACTCTTCCCTTGGTTGCCTATCGTTCTGCCTCTCTGCCCCCAAGTGCTCAGTCTCATCTTGTACTGTCATGCCTTAAGGGAGTTTGGAATAAGACTGCAAATATTCTAAATATTGACCCCTTCCTGAACATGACCTCTAGCATATGGCACAATCCCGGTCTATGTATTGGTAAATCCTCCTTCTATTGGAAAGAATGGGTTTAGAAGTGCAGTGCTCGGTGACCTTTAGAAACAGGCCTGTACTGCAATGTATTAAAATCTTTTTTTCCTGTATCCGTGTTGATATTGCGCTGCTCATTCGTCGAGCACTCACAACACCATTGACAGTTTCGGGAAAAAAACGCTATATATATATATCCATCAATTATCCAAACCACTTATCCTGCTGTCAGGGTCGCGGGGGCCTATCCCAGTAGTCATTGGGAGGCAGGCGGGAAGACACCTTGGACAGGCCGCCAGGCCATCACAGGGCCCACACACACACACACACACACACACACACACACACACACACACACATTCACACCTAGGGACAATTTAGTATGGCCGAGTCACCGGACCTACATATCTTTAGACTGTGGGAGGAACCGGAGAAACCGGAGGAAACCCACGCAGACACAGGGAGAACACACAAACTCCACAGAGGACAACCCCCAAGGTTGGACAACCCCAGGGCTCGAACCCAGGACCTTTTTGCTGTGAGGCGACTGCGCTAACCCCTGCGCCACCGTGCAGCGCTAACCCAGGGCCCACACACATACACACACACACACATTCATACCAAGGGACAATTTGGTAATGCCGATTCATCTGACCTACATGTCTTTGGACTGTGGGAGGAAACTGGAGCACCTGGAGGAAACCCACGCAGACACAGACAGAACAGGCACACTCACAGATGATGACCCGGGACAACCCCCAAAGTTGGACTACATATAATTTAGTATTTGTAGTTACGGTGGATGTTCAGTGTTACATGTGTATTGCATGGGGATTTTTTTTTCTGATTCTGACACCGTATGACTGTTTTAAGTGTTCATCAGAGTACCAAGCCTGCGGAAATAAACTGTTCTTGTGTCTTGGTTGTTTTGGCGCACAGTGCTCTGTAGCACCTACCAGAGGGCAGCAATTGGAACAGGTTGTGACCAGGGTGTGATGGGTCAGCGGTGATGTTCCCTGCCCGTATCCTGATTCTGGAGATGTATTAGTCCTGAATGGAGGTCAGGTTGGCACTAATGATTTTCTCTGCAGTCCTGATTGTCCGTTGTAGTCTGTTCATGTCCTGTTTGGTGGCCAATACAAACCAGACAGTGATGGATGTGCAGAGAACAGACTGGGTTATTGCAGAGTAGAACTGATCAGCAGCTCCTAAGGCAGTTTGAACTTCCTGAGCTGGCGCAGAAAGTACACCCTCTGCTAGGCCTTTTTGATGATTGTGTCTGTGTTGGCCACCCACTTTAGGTCCTGGGAGATTGTGGATCCCAGAAGCCCGAAAGTTTCCATAGCAGACAGTGCTGTCGAGGGGTCTCCTGAGGTGCAGTCATTTGTGTAGAGGGAGAAAGGCAGAGGGGAGAGCACACATTCCTGGGGGTGCTAGTGCTGATTGTCCTGGTGCTGGATGTGATTTTCCCCAGCCTCACCTGCTGCCTCCTCTCTATCAGGAACTTTGTGATCCACTGACAGGTTGGGGCTGGTACAGTGAGCTGAGTGAGTTTGGATTGAAGGATGTCTGGGACAATGGTGTTGAATGCTGAACTGAAGCCCAAAAACAGGACCCTTTTGTATGTCACATATTGACTGCATCATCCACTGACCTGTTCCCCCGGTAGGCAAACTACAGGGATTCCAACAGGGGGCCTGTAGTTGGGAATTTCCTGGAGACCTCGCCACACTGACGCAGGGTTGTTGGCAGAAAACCTGTTTTGCAACTTATCAGATAGCACCTTTTTGCCAGTCTGATCTCCTCTGTCAGTGTGTTTCTGGCCTAGTTGTTCCGGATCCTGTCCCCACTTGTGTAGGCCTCCTCCTTGGCCTGACGAAGCTGCCTGAGTTTTGCAGTAAACCAGGGTTTATTATTCTTGTATGTGAAGTAGATTTTGGTGGGCACACACATGTCCTCACAAAAACTGATGTAATATGTCACAGTGTCTGTAAGTTCATTCCGGTCTGTAGCAGCAGCCTGAAAAATGCCCCAATCAGTGCAGTTAAAGCAGGCCTGTAATTTCAGCTTTGCCTCATTGGTCCATTTCTTCACAGTCTTGACCACAGGCTAGCAGATTTCAGCTTCTGTCTGTAAGTCGGGAGAAGATGAACCAGACAGTGATCAGAGAGTCCCAAAGCTGCACAGATGACAGGGTGATAGGCATCCTCTAACATGGTATAGCAATGATCCAGTGTGTTTTTGTCCCTGGTAGGACACTTAATGTGCTGTCTGTATTCTGGCAGTTCATGGCTGAGGTTTGCTCTGTTAAAGTCTCCAAGAACAACGAACAGGGAGTCTGTATATTTGTGCTCCATGTTTATTATCTGGTCAGCCAGGTGTTGTAACACCTCACAAACATAGGTCTGAGGTGGGATGTAAACACTAACCAGAATAAATGAGGAAAACTCCCGCAGTGAATAAAAAAAGTTTACAACCAATTAAAAGGGTCTCTAAGTGAGGGCTCATGATTTTTTTCAGCACTGAACACCAACCTTCATTTATATAGAAGCAGATTCCACCTCCCTGTTTTTTCCCTGTTAGCTCCGTTTCACGGTCCACTCGGAGGACCGTGCCATCCATGGCAGATGAGTGTGCTGTCTGGTATATGCTCAAGAAACCAGGTTTCAGTGAGGCAAAGGAGAGCAGATCTGCAAAAGTCCACATTTGTTTTGTGAGGAGCAGCAGTTCGTCCATCTTGTTGGCCAGAGAGCGGACATTTGCCAGGTGGATTGACGGGAACGCAGTTCAAAATCCCCATTGTCTGCTTAACAAGTGCTAAAGCTTGCTTCCTCCATCGTCGGCTCCGGCAAAGCCCATACAGAGCTGCTGTTCCTCTAACTGAAAGTTCAGTAAAACTTTCCAGTTCGATGAGAAACGGTGAATAAGTCTGACCAGTGGATAGTCGGAGGTTTAAAAGTTCTTCCCTGCTGAATGTGATCAGAGAGCGAGAGCTGGAAACTAAACAAATAAACAGAAAATGTACCAGAGGGAGCAGAACCGAGGGCTGCTGTCTGAGGCGCCATCTTTCTAAGATACTAGCGGTACGTGCAAATTCATAGTTTGCTCAAATCAATTTTTAAAAACCCCTTGCCCCCCAGAAATGCAGAGACTACCTCTTTCATTATCTCAAGCTAGAGTAGGGGTCATGAAGCATCACTTTACTACTCCATACCATTACAGAAACAGGACTATCAGTTCCCTAAAAACTATATGTGAAACAGATTTTGGAATTACAATTACAGAAAAAGAAATGGGTTGACATCCTACGTAATTCAAAGTGCATGTCATGTGATATGTGCACGAGCTTAATTCAATTTAAACAGAATATATTGGACGCCCTCTTAAAGACAACCCTGGGTGCTGGAAGTGCCCTGATGAAGGCACGTTAACTCATATGCTGTGGTACGGGACTTCTGGACGTGTTCATGATTGTATCAAGAGAATTGTGGGTCAGGAAGTCCCCTTCTGCATTCGTTTGTTTCTGTTGCAGGACTCGTCCATCCTGAAAGGCACGACTCCTTTAATCGAATGGGTCCAGACCCTTATCATGTTGGGTAGGAGATTGCTTGTCAATGGAAGTCAGCCCACGCACCATCAGTCACTGACTGGCATAATCTTCTTGCTAGGCTGGCGGCATATGAACGGGTATCCTTCTCTATGCTGGGCAGGATAGAAGGGTATTATTCGAAATGGCAAAGATTTCTTCTTTGCGTGGCTCTTAAAGACACACTCACAGCTTAGCTCCCCTCCATGTACACACACATATACACACATCCATGCATGTGCCCAGCTGGTATTAACTACAACACAGCCCCTTTTCAATTCTTATTTTACTTGTTATTTAATTTAATTTTTCTTTTTCACGAGGTAATGCCTTAACCCTCTGTTTTAAGTTGTATATATTATCCTTTTCTCCTCGTTTTATGCTTGTTTATATTCCCATATCTTTCAAAAAATCAATAAAATGTCAATCACAAAAAAAAAAGCTCTTTGAAAACCTCTTCCCCTCAAGCTTTCCAGCTCAAGTATACAAGTCAAGTGGATTTCATAAACAGTTACGTGAATCCAACCTACGGTGTTTGGGCCACGTCGGAGGAAACGGTACGCTGCTTTTGAACATGTGTAAACGGAACGGGGACCGAACAGATGCTGTGTGTGTACGTGTCCTGCGTGTTCCCAATGGTGTCTCAGCTGCTAACAGTTAGCGTTAGCGCGGTCTCTCAGGGGCCCAGGGGTATTTCGAGAGCCGGGCGACTGACGGACGGCGAGAAGTACATACATACCCCTCTCCATCTGTTGGCCTTCCAACTTGGACATCCTCGGGCCCGGCAGGCCTTCTGGGTCCGCGGCCTTGACAGATGACTGCAATGTCCGTCCTCTGTCAGGGTCTGGTTCTGATAAACACAGGCGATCTCCCGCTGCTTGGTCCCCCGGCCACAACTCACTGAACACTAATGGCATAAAGAAACAGAGAGAGGGGAGGGTTAGCACATTTGTATTAAAGTTCACATTTACATCTATTCATACATACAATTAGCAGACACTTTCATCCAAAGGGACTTTCAAGAGTCATCAATTAGCAGATACGCGTATTCGGGTGCTACCAACTTGCATCACAGAGCGCTACAAACTAATTATATCACAGAAGTACTATATGAAGTAGTAGAAGTAGCACCATTGCTCCATTGTACTCTTATCGTAGCCAATAACGTATGTAATGTCAAGCATTTAGTGTGAGTCTGTCTTCGATCGAGAGGCGGAGAACAGCAGAATCAAATTACAAAGCAGATTTACACTGACGTCATAAGAATGGAAAATGTGAAGTGCAGGTAGAAGGAGTGCACCATAGTAGACTATGAGTAGTGGAATAGATTTTTTCCCCGTAACTCACAATGACAGAAGTTTTTGAAAGTGCAATCTCAGTTGTGTCATGATATACAGATGTTAAATTCCACTTAATAACTCCACATCTGCTGCTCTACGGTGCGTCACTAGCTGCAGGGGAGGTTTGTTAAGGAGATGGGCACAAATCAAACACCAACGAGGCTTTCGAGAGAGAGAAAGGTCAGAAACCCGAGATCCTCAAGAGTGTGTCAGTCAAGTCAGACTACAAGTCCAAATAAAATGCGCTTCTCTACCGTACATATTTAGACATCAGCGCCACCAATCTCCCTACGAACCAACAACAGTTTATTCGCCGACTCTCACGGGCGAGTGAACACACTGTAAATAGAGAAAGTGCACTCAGTAGAGAGCAGAGCTCCACCAGGCATAGGTATCTACCCTTCTCCGTACACGAACACATGGACAGAAAAAAACACTGTTTTCCCTGCCATTATGAGACTTTTTTTAATGTCTTATAAATCCATATCCTGTTCCAGTGTTCTATCCTTCTCTCTCTCCGATGTGTGACCAATGTCATGTATTGTCTCTTCTCTGGTATATGTGAATGGTGTGATGTGAGTCTCCCCTGTGTGCATGTGTGCCAGGTCTGCCAGGTCTACATGGTGACGGTGGTTGCATGGTTCAGGTCCGAGGCTGTTCCGGCCCTCATCATATTCTTCATATATCTTATAACTCCACTATAAGTTTGTTATCCTCTTTCAGTGTTGTATTCTGTCAGTTGTGTAAACACAACATCCATTGCACATCCGTCCATCATGGGAGAGAGATCCCTCCTCTGTTGCGCTCCCTGAGGTTTCTTCCTCATATTTTCTCCCTGTTAAAGGGTTTTTAGGGAGTTGCTCCCGAGAGGGTCTAAGGACAGGATGTTGTACTGCTCTAAAGCCCACTGAGGCAAATTTGTAATTTGTGATAATGGGCTACACAATAAATTTGATTTGATTTTTGCACAGCGCCCAAGTCTATTGAACAGGAAATATGGAAAAAGAACAGGCAGCGGCAGAAAGCAGCGTTGGTCGAGCGAGCTAGAGAGCGAACGAAGCGAGGGCGCCGCGATAGCGAGAACAAACGTGTTTCAAAGCTTTTTAATCACCGCAGCTATGAGAGGCTCTTCATCGTACACTCATAGCCGTGCACAAAAAATTCAGGCGGATCGGTTGAGTAGTTCGCGAGATTGGACGCAGACACACACGCACGCCGTGCGACCAAACGCACAATCCCCTACGGGCTACCGCCAGGCAGAGATAACACGTTTCAGTGAAACAAAGCAGGCGGATCTACTGAAGACGCCTGTTGAACTCACAAACCCATGGAATGCAGCTTGCTATTTACCCTGCAAACAAAAGAAGTACTTTTCAAAGCCCCCCGTGAATGGTAAATAGGGAGAGGAGAAGGAGGCGAGGATTCGGAGATGGGCCTGGATGTTGTGTGCACAGCTAGACAATCATCTTGTTCCAATTTGGAGGCTAGATATGCTGCAGGAGAGGTGGAGCGAGGAAGAGGAAGGAGAGGATGACGCTTAGGAGGAGAAAGAGGAAGAAGCTCAACAAATAAAAAAACATAAGACAGAGGAAGACTCCGAAAAATAACAATAAATAAATAAAGGGGGAAAAAAAATCTCTGCTTGAGACAACAGAAGAAAAGATTCTCCACTCGTCCGTCCTTTAGATGCCAGACAACAATTAGGATGCTGGCTATTTCTGCTCACTGAGCGAGCGCCCCTGCACATAGCCAGCCCCAAAATGGGGTGCTGGGATCGGATACACAAGCCCAGGAGAGCTATGTTTTGTCTTAGCATATTTTCCAGCCCAGATAATAAACATAATATTCCTTTGTCCTCTAATTAGGACCTCAGAATGTTGCATAACACCAAACGCACGCTTTCCCGGCGTGCCCACGATACGTTTAAGCCGGTCATGCTAAAGGCCGCCGGACCACTGAGTAAAAGACCTTCCTCGATGTGTCGTTGTCCCTTTCTCTCCTCTAGTACCCAAGCTGGAATAGAAGAGCAGGTTTTTTTTCCCACTTCTTATTTGAAAAGAACCTTCTAACCGCTCTGAAGAAGGTCCGAGGAGCACTTGGGCCAACCGTGCTTCTTTTGGGGGGGGGTCCATTTTGAAATCGTACAAATAGAGAGGGACCCCGATACTTCGCTTGCTCTTCTTCTTGAGAGTGGTGCAGTGAGGTGACACTAGACGTGCACACACACACACACACACACGCACACACACACACACACACACACTATGCATGCTGTAATTACCCAGGCATGTTAAACACAGGGCAGGCTCAGCTGACGGGGGACATCAAAGCCCCCAAGGCGATGAGTCAACCTGGGCCGAGAGGATCCACAAACACACACACACACAAACACACACAAACACACACACACACACACACACACACACACACACACACACACACACACACACACACACACACACACACATACACACACACACACACACACATCTATAAAACCAATGGCAGCACAGCCGTTATCTCCCAACGAGAGCAGAGGCGGGGAGGAGGAGAGGGGGTGGGGGTTAGTGAGGGAGGCTGGCCCCTCCTCCTTGTAAAAGAAAGAGGAGGAAAAAAAGGGGTACGAGAGAGAGAGAGAGAGAGGGGAAAAAAGAAGAGAGGAAGAAAAGAAAACAACAGCCATACGGGGCAGTGCTCCTCAGCTGAACTGTGTCTGCCATTTAGCGGCGGCGGCGGTGCCGGCTGGTGGCATCGCACTCCTCCTCCTCCTCCTCCTCCTCCTCCCTCGGCCCCGACAGCCTCATCTGTCAGCCATTAGATCATCGGGGAGCGGTTTAACACGGAACAGGGGGGAAACTGGCACAGCGAGCCGGGACCCCCTCAACACCGCTTCCACCTCCGAGAGGGCAAAGGGCTGACGGCACCTCGCCGTCCTCATCCTCGGCCACCCCGCGACGCTCCCCGGCGCTCAGGTAAGGCCGTCTCTCCTCGCACCCGAGGTCGGTCTGCTGCTAGGGTTTCTAGTCGGGCAGAACAACAGTGCCTTCACTTGGACGATGAGCGGAAGGTGAGACGGATGTGTGTGGGCTTGTCTGTGGGAGGTTGGTGAAGTTTCCTCTAGCCTCGTAGTGCGACCGAGAGAGGGACGGTGGATGCTTTGTGAGGTAGTAGTCGGCCCCTTCTTATCGATACTAGCCAACATTGGTGTATTTCACCTCACCTGCTGTCACACAAATTGTGCTTAACACGAGATGTGTTTGTGTGCTGGCGTGATTATATATGCCGGTGTTTTAGTAATCTAAAACAAATCAGAAGACCGTCACTTTCGTGTACAAAGAAACATCCTCGGGAAAAGGAGGATATAAAACCCAAATTTGGGGGGGGGGGGGGTCACATGAGAAATTAAATTCCTCGGAGACGGGACTCTCCCTCCCGAACCGCAGCAGCCATGAATTTCATGGGATTAGCCGGGATAAGGCCGGTATAATCTGACGAGGCTCGTATTGGGGTGTAATATGGATTACTTTAAAACGGAGTGACACAAAACCGCCTTTGAATTAAGCAAACGGCGTTGAAAGCCACCCGAGTGAAAAGCGGCTTTTTTTTTTTTGTTTTGTTTTGTTGTTTCGTTTGACAGAAGTCTCCGAGCAGAACGGGAGAGAAGTGCCCCACAGAAAGAGATAAGTGGTGTTTGGCCGCCGGGAGGATTTTCGGGGCGGCCTCTACTTGTTCTGCGCTGCGGTTTTAAAACAGCATTCCTGCCTCGCCGCCGTTCCCCCCCCCCCCGAGCTCTGGAACCGCTCACATAACCGAGTGCCAAACTAAATCTGACTAATTTTATGTTTGTTCTTCACGGTGTAAAAACCCGACCACGCAGCAGCTGGACGGGCCTGCAGCACAAAGTCACATGAAGGACGTCTGACTTCACTTAGCGGTGATTGTGAAAATCATTCCTGAAGAGTATTACTACAACAAATAACGCTGACTTTGAGTCAACATTTTGCTGTTTCGTCGATCCGTTTTTTTCTCCATTTGGTTACTCAGGTCTTTGTCTAGGAGTGGCAGGCCGACGCCCCAGAGAAGACTCCGCCCACCCCCGCACAGGTGAGCCAATCGGACGCATGGGAATGTTTAAGCGTAGAAGAAGAGTAGAAGTGTTTGCCATCCAACCAACAGGAAAACAACAGACCGACATTCTAGCTGAGGGAGTATTCCGCAAACACAACCGACGTCCAGATTTTTCCGAAACCGTTCTGTGTTTACTGTTGTTTTTCCACTGCCGTCTATCTTTGCTACTGAACACGTGTGCAAACGTGAAAAAAGAAATAATTCAAAAAATGTTAAGCATTCAGGTGGGTGGTTGTTGGGGTAGATTCGGACATTTCAGAAATTGTGATTTTAGGGAAAAAATTGGCATTTCGAAAATATTCCGGAAAAAAAACCAAAACCTCCACAATGTGACTTTTGCTGAATTCTACATTTGGACGTGTCCGGAACAGCGTCTCTCTAGATAAGCTGGCCATAAATCTTAGCCGTCATTTGAACTTGAAGAAACTTCTATCTCACAGATATTAACACGCTGATTTATTTAGCTCTGGCTCACTTCAGTCGCTGACGTGACGTAATACGGCATAATAACATAAACAGTGCACTGAGCTGAGCTTTACAGCTTAGTGTTATATCCTATTTACAAAACACAACGATTGAACGTTTTTGCGTCAAATCAAAGGTGCCGTGTTGAGAGTGACGAGGGAGCCGGCGTAATGCACCTTGCAACTGCAAATGGTGGATTTTGGAGCACCCATCCTACATTTAAAGGCTCTAAGTAATACCATATATCAGAAGGTGTGGGTGCCAAGGCCGCATTCCTATCACATTGTAGCACGCTAGCAACGCGAATAATACCGAGCATATGGTGACGGCGTCGACGCCGACTCTTCAAAGGAGATCCGCTCTCACCTGGAGCAAGAACAAACTTGCAATTAAGAGCCTGTGTGTGCATGTTGGGGGGGGGGGGGGAGGGAAGACGGTCTCGAATTCAACGCAAAGTCAGAGAGGTCAAGGTTATGAGTCAAACTCAGATGTCTGCTCAGCGAGGGTGACTCGACGAACGCAAGTCTTTGATTTATGACGCCAAAGTATTTACACGTGAATCACGGTATCGAACCGGGTCAGGAGTGAACCCGATGTACGTGTACTTGGAGATAGCGACAGCAGCGTTTTGTTACAACTGTGTTGGTGTCACTGTATTCTTCAGCGTTCAGATAAAGATAACAGAACGTGCAGACAGAGACGGAGACAGAAGAGGGGGGAGGGAGGGAGGGAGAGGGAAAGGCGAGTAAGACATATGGTCAGACGGAGCACATAGGCTGCTTTTCAGCTCAAGGTCCTGTTTTGCAGGGAAATTTCAGAAGCAGAAGTCAAAACAACACATCTGGGAACAGCTGGTAAGAGCAGGGTCATGGGGAGAGGAATGTCAAGGGCAACACAGATCTTTTTTTTTTTTATCAATCCATCCAAAGTAGCGACCCTGACCTATTCACTGCTGTGCACGGGAGCACTCTCAATACCCAACGCTAAGACTACAGGTCCAAGTCAGCCCACCCTGTCTAACCGAGTCCATACCAAATCCAATCTGGTATGCAGACGTTTGCAGGCATAGATCTTATCATGCATCCCACATAGCAGCGCTCTGAGTGAATTGACGAAATAAAACGGGGTTACGGTCGATTTTCTTTAAAGCGATGTGACCCGCCTGTGACTAAAAAAAGAAAAGAAAAGAGAAAAATCGTTGACAAAACCAGGCAGCGCTCAAAGTATGCCAAACTGTGCCTTTGCCATTTCCAAATGCTCAAATAAACAAGCCATCGGGGAGGCATATAGAGTTTCTTCCACACAATTTCCTTTTTAAGTCAACACCACTCAGAAAAGATAAACGGAGCAACCATAAGTCAACATGAAATGACAAAACAGCGTCGCTTTCTTTTTTTTCTTTTTCTGTCCATCCAAACATTCAGCTAGCAGCTTTAATTTTCCATTACTGTGTCAAACCACAAGATCCAGCACAGTCCAATTGAGTTGGAAGTGGTCTTAAAAAAAAAGGGGGAAAGTAGTAAGGAATTCTCAATGGCAGAGTTTGACAGAGGGGGAAAAAAAACATCAGATGAGGCATGAAGTTATAAAGCCGTGACCTTTGACACACAACATCCAAGTCCAACTCCTTCCTGTCAAATGTCATCCAGCTGCCTTTCCAATCTGTCAGAGCAACAAGCCGCTGCGGCTAGCATGCACGCAGACGTGGCGTCGCTGCAAGCTGCAGGACATGCGGCTAGCATGCACACAGATGTGGCATCGCTGCAAGCTGCATGGCATGGCTAGCACGAACACAGACGTGGCATCGCTGCAAGCTGCAGGACATGCGGCTAGCATGCACACAGACGTGGCGTCGCTGCAAGCTGCAGGACATGCGGCTACCATGCACGCAGATGTGGTGTCGCTGCATGCTGCAGGACATGCGGCTAGCATGCACAGAGATGTGGCATCGCTGCAAGCTGCATGGCATGGCTAGCATGCACACAGATGTGGTGTCGCTGCAAGACATGCGGCTAGCATGCACACATGCATGGCATCGCTGCAGGCCGCATGACATGCGGTTAGCATGCACACGTATGTGGCATCGCTGCAGGCTGCAGGCCATGCGGCTAGCATGCATGCAGACGTGGTGTCACTGCAAGCTGCAGGACATGCGGCTAGCATGCACACAGACGTGGCATCGCTGCAGGCCATGTGGCTAGCATGCACGCAGACGTAGAGTCGCTGCAGGACATACAAGGTGTAGAGAACTGTACAAGACTGCCCTGCCATTAATTTTTTGATGTACAAATTAAGAGCAAAAACAAAACAAATGCAGGAGTGACAACCTCTACATGAAAAAAGAGACGGTGTACAAGTTGTAACATCACATAAACAAATTTTTTCCGCTTTCTTTAATGGAGATGTTTCGAGTGTCCCACCTGCTCTGTATGCTTCTCATTAACACATACCTCTGAGCAGAATGCTGGTTTTAAACCGCTCTTCTTTTTTTGAGGGGGCGGGGGGGGGTTTATGGGAGGATTGTGCAGGTTATATTGTCTTTGGTGTTCTAATCAGTATCTTGGCCACAGCCGCCTGCCCCTACTTTTGTCTTCCCCTCCAACGAGCATCTCTGAAAAAGTGATATTTTAACCAAGTCCAAGACCAGCATGGCTTCCCAGATCCAGCTCGCCTTAATATAAACGTCACTGGGCCTAAAGCAGAAACCCTTCACATGGACAGATCTTTTCTTGAGAACAGTTTTATTCAAGAATTTTCTCTAATCTGGGATTTCCTTGTTGACAAAGTCCAAAGTTAAAATGGGTTCACACATGTTGGTCAGTCCCATCTTTCAAAGAGTGAAAGCCGACAATACTTTATTAATACTGGAAAATACAGAAAAATACACCGAGCCCTGAAAGAATAGACAATTAATAGGCCTACACATAAATACTGCATAATTTGGATTATTTTAGCCTGTATTTTGAAAAATAAATCCATTCTGAAAAATGTTTCCTTTCCTTTATGTCAATTCTGGAAGCGGCACTTTGATTTCTGAACTTTTTAACCTCTTTTTTTCCAGATCCTTTTTTTCGGTGGCATGTCTAAACGTAACGTTATCATGTCATCATCTGTTCAAATTCCTCCAAAGTGTCATCTTGGTTTTTTTTTCTTTCTTTGAACGCCTCATTGAAAATCATCTGTCATTGCAGTACGTAGTCATTCTGAGGCGTTCGCTACGCTGACTGCAAGTTTTGCGTCGCCATTAATCTTCCCAACGAGTGGCGTCCAACGTTCAAGGTGCGCGTGTAGGAACACGACTGGGTGGTTAGCAGCCTTTTTTGACCCGTCCTGCGAGAGTGAATTCGAGAGAAATGTAAGAAACTTGACACGATGCTCTGTCGCCGAGAGATGTTGGAATTTCCTCCTTATCTGTGGACAAACGACCACACTAACGTAGAAACAGATCTGATGGGGTAACGAGTTCCTGCGTAGCACAGAGACCCACAACACACTAGAAAAAGAGCGTTCGCACAGATTTCCTGGCAGAAAAAGATCACTGAAATGTGGCTAACTTAAAAACACATCAACCGCGGTAGACTAGTGTGGCTTTCGGAAGAGAGAGATGAACTGAAAAAGAAACCCAACCGCCCGTTACACAGAGCGGTTCGAACCCTTCCACGAACACCTCATCTATCTCTGTCTTTCCCCAAGCACTTCAAAAGGAGGGGGGAGAAAAAAGAGCCTCTTTGAGAAAAGACAGCGAGTTCCGCCGGCTCCTCTTCACTCCATCAGATTTGATAGCGTCCGACAAGCTCCGGCATGACTGGGCGCCATCACGCCTGCAGTGGCGGCCCGGTTTGACGAGGGCAGACTTAAGTGTTGTCTGAGAAGGGATTCGCTCTCCAAGGCTTCAGAAGGCCCTAAAACACTTCATAAACCAGCTTGAGATAAACCAGGCGCACCCTCGATACGTCAGAGTAGGCCCCTGGTACCAATCATCCGGCGAGCCGCAGATAGGGCTACCCTGAAGGCCAGCAGGTTTTCGCACGCTGTCCTTTCTCGCTCCATCTAACCGCATCTCTCCACAGCTGAGCCTGCCAACGAATAATGTGTACCTTCATTTAAACCTGACCTTAAATCTTTTTCTCTTAATTTCTGCTGATGTGTTTAGCCAACCGAACTCCTTTTGGTTCTGGAGTCAGCTTACGTGCCCGGTGATGCGACGTTTTAGTCTTCGCGCCCTCGGCGACAGCGTTCACGGATGAGTCGAACCGAGACTCCACCGTCCGCTGGACCGAGCCGGGAAAGCAGACGACCGTATTTCAAACGTTTGATGTCAAATACTGAACAGCAGATGTCTATAAAGACAGCGGCGGAGTCGGTTTATGTAAAAGATTTGTGGCTGCCGATGCTTACATTTTTTTCAGTTTTTTTTTTTTTAAACCACATGTATGAAATCGACAACCCATCTACCAGTAAAACGCCGCATGCGCAGGAATGGAAAACAAATCAATCAGGGTAAAGTATGATGTACATGACATTTGTGACTTGTTTCTAAGGAGGCGGGGCATCGTCCCATTCAACCGCTCTCTACACTGCAATCAACTGTGAGGAAGTTTACGTTGTGGTGGCAATTCAGCACCAAAATGCAAAACGATTTGATAAAGACAGGCGAGTGAATTGTGTGGACAATAATAATAAAACTTTTTTTTTTCTTTTGGTGTACTGTTTGTGTGATGTTGTCGTCCTCGTGTGTTTTGAACTGCTTCTTGAGCCGATGTGGACTTCGTTTCCTCCCGTCAAAACTCTGCTTCGGTCCAAACATACCAGATCTACAGATAACATCGCAGCATCTGGTTTTGGGCCTCCAGAGGCTCCGGGTCTTCTCATCTGCCTGACTCTACAACAGCCTTCGCTCCAGCTGACAAATCCTCATTTGTGTCATTTTGCATTGCTCGGGTAAAAACAACGACAAAACCTTCTTTGAAGGCCCCCCAATTTCACGTTAGCTCCAAACTCAGGTTTCAATTAAGTCACGACAAGAGCCAATGCCAGTGAAGACCCGGACAGGGTGGGGGTGGGGGCGGATGGGCTTCGGCAGCTGCGGCGGTTCACGACAGACTGACATATGGGCCGTATCAGGAAACGTAGACCACGGTGATGTCACAAACAACTGACCCCGGGGTGACGGGTTCGGTGAGCGTTCCTGCCCGGCGGCCCTGGGGCCAAAGTCAAGTATGTCGGTGCCGTGCATGTGGATTTCATTTGACCCACTCCTGTTCAGTTCACAGTCAATCCGATCTGCTATCCCCCCCCCCACCCCCCACCCCCAACTCCAAACATGGGAACCCCCCGCTCTGGGCAGGAAACAGTGTGTTTTTGTTAGCAACAAACAGGCATAAATTACCAAAATGGTGGCGCGCTCCCCGATTCATCGCACACTGCCTTATTGTTGCTGTCCGTGCACGTCTGACACAGCCGTCGGCTTTTTGAGGTAATCGCCGTTAGCTAATGATGTTTACCCTCGTTGCTAATTTGTGTGAAACTGTGCCATTCCGTACTCACAGGTCGCTCAATAAATACGAATATTTGTCTTGTGTCTGGTTTATTTTTTTTCCCCCCCAACAATCCTGAATAAAGGGAAATATGTTCTGAAGAATTAAATGATGCACAATGTTTGACTCTATTTATCGATATCTCCCTGCAGCAGCTCCCATATAGAAGTATTATCTTGCACACAGGGGAAGAGCAGAATGTTCTGTCTTCTTATCATCTTGCCAACTCACTGAATAGCTGATTTAATTGGCAAATTAGTAAAACTGCTTTTCCGCACATTACCGTCCTTATGCAAATGTATGCAAGCGTTACAAATTAGTCATGAGATCAAATGTTCATCAAAGACCGCAGCACATTTGCGAACACTGTCCGGGGATGATGGTAAACCGTGAGTAAAGTGATCCGCCCGCTGGGATGTGATTATATCTTCGAGGAAAGTACTCAAAGAGAAAACATGAAGGTAATGACTCGATCATAAATCGTGTATTTATTAAGCTGTGGACTAATATGATAAGTAAATGATATAAAGGGGAACAGAATTATACGGTAGAGAATTCAGCTTTATATGAAAACAAAAATGCGTATGGGATTTATATTTCAATATATATCAATATATATTGAGAATCAATTGCAAATCAAAGGGAAATACTCTCGTTGTACACACACCAACCACTGTAGGTTTACTCAGGACTTATTGGGCTGACGTTCCCATCACTGCTGCACAAACACCATCTGTCAGTATCAGAGTTTAGTAAATATGGATTTCTGCAAACAGGAGAGGCCACTTCCCTGAGGTAAGACGTAATCTATAGCCATAAACAGTATTTCAGCCACGTTGCGCAATGCAAGAACTCCGAAGCCATGCAGTACTAAATCCTCGCCCCGATAATCCCGGCGTTTCAACAGCACATAACTTTATCTTCGCACAAGATTCTGTTACGTAACAACAACTTAAGGAATATTATAAGGACCATATATTTTTGGTAATTGAACCCATATTTATGATAAATCTCCCATAAACCAAGTCCATCGTAACAGAAGATGCCTTGGGTGGAGGACTCGATGAAAATATCCCCTCTTAATGCACCGTTTTGATAACAGAGCCAGTTTATAAGCCACATTAGGGGACCACTAATGCATACCGAGGGAGACAGCCTCCGAACCAAGGCCTGCGGTAGGTGTGTACATGTTTCCAGTCCTCTCATCACGGTATTTGGCCATGTTCGTATCGGCTCGGGTCTTTCCATCTTTATTATTCGCGTTCCTCAAGTTCGCTCCTCTTTCGAGGACACGATGGGACAAAGAGCAGTAAAAATGAACCAATCGGCGCGGTATTCCACAAAAACTCAAGGCCCCGATTTCCAGGCCTTGATTTTGGACCCCCATCAACTAAACAACCTTTGCCAACACTGATTAATACCAATTATTGTTGTAGTAAAAGAGAGACTGCATTGGTTTCCTGCCAGAGGCATTACGAAGAGCCTATTAATACAATTGTAAACAGATGTGCCACCTGGTGCCGCAGTTTGATTTGCCCCGAGTGCGTTTTCCCAGGCGAGATCACAAAATAAAATGCCAGAGCGGCGATATAAACGGAGAACGTCCGCTCTCGGTTGAACCGTACACCACACCGCTGTATGCAGAGCCTCAGAGGTAATACAGAGAACGCTGCAAACACGCCGCCTAAGATTTCATTATAAAGCCATTATTAAAACAGACCACTCGAGGGGATGAAGTCAAGTGGGGGTCAAATACCAAATACCACAAGAAAATCACAACTTCTTCCTATAAATTCTTTATATTGCAGTATTTGACCTTCAAGGATTCATATATAGGGGATTAGCACACAATATTGTATTACAGTATGTGGTACTGTAACCATGAGCCATAACCGCGTCAGCCTCTCTGTAAGTAAAGCCATACGCATGTACATAAAAGATGTAAAGGCAGCAGACTAGCTCGCTCTTTGCTCACAAACTGTCTACGCTTTTAGCATCCCATACCATAATTGCATTTCTTGATGAAACACTTCATGTGTGAAGTTTTAACTCGCTCTGAACTTGCCATCTGAGCTCTTGCCGGAGAAACAAGCCTCGCTACTTTTCGCTAAGTTCGCCAGCAGAACACCTCATTGAAAAACAACACAAATTTCACAGCATGTATGTTTCTTTAATAATCTTTACAGTGGGAAAAGCTAATTCAACATGTTTACGTATCTTTGCATGTGAAGGAAATAAATACGAAAAATAAATGGAAAAAAAAAGCAAAATAAATTTCCTGTAGTTCAGCGACTGAGACTCGCAGGGCTTCAAAAAACAAGATAAAAAAAGAATTGTGGTAGAAGTTGTTGTTGTGATGGCGGAGGAGTTGTGTTGGGACAGAGCGATGGCACATCGGGAAAAACAGAGGAACAAAAACAAGAACGACTACATACATCCTAATGGTGGAAGATTAGCGACATAAATAGAAAAAAACAAACAAACACTTGCAACACTTTACCAGAACCTTAGGTCACAGTATCTTCATGCTGTGACACCATAAAGGTTTGATTCAGGGTGTCAGCATTTGTGCGGTGCAGAGTTGCATTTTCATGGACAGATCTTGCATTGTTTGGAGATGCACAGAACATTCAAAGCTGCACAATTGCTGAAAAAAACAAAACAAAACATAGTGCCTTTCTCTGTCAGGTATGTATATGGAAAAAGACTGGATCGTGCAATGAGCTAAGGATGCAAGACTATTGGGTGGGACAGTAGCAGAACGCTTGCATGGGCTTGTGCATGCTACAACTATGAATTGACCTTATGACCATGGCAGCTGAACGGTTTGAGAGCAACTCTGATTTATTATACTGCTGAGCTAAGCCCGGTGTGGTCCTAAGGTTGTATCCTGATTTGTCATGTCGGTAGCAGGATGCGGTTCCTTAATATTCTGAGCACTAACAAAAACCAGTAAGAGTCATTACATGATTACAGGTCCTATATGCATTACGCTTCTGAAGACATGAGCTACACAGGGCAACTCTTACAGACTGTCACTATTCCCATTGGGGAATATTATTACTAATTATTATTTTAATAATTTTAAGAACCGGGGAATATTCCAAGGGTCTTAAATTCTGTTTGGATAAAAATGTTTAAATGATGTTCCTGTTTAGTCAATGCAACAATAGCAACTCAGATGACACTGCCAATGGGTGTTGCTTTCGGTTGCTATGTGCATGACCACCTTAAGAATAGCAGTGATGGTAATGGGCCATCAGCAGGGTCATATTACCATAGGACTCTTAAGGCAGATCACAGATAGGAGTTGTGACTCTACGGCTCTTTAAAAACACCAAAAATATTACACATGTATTCACGTGAGCTTATATTTGTGAATGGTGACAAACAATTCAAGTTAAGTGTTACATGTATGTAAGCTGGAACAAAAACATTAAAGCTGCAACAATGAATAATCTATTGTCAACAAATAAATAAGATTTACTGGGGGGAGGGGGGGTCCTTCAGAAATATTAAAAAAAAAATTGTCCCAAGGAAAAAATAAAAACAGCAACAAATGACTAAAATATCATGACAGAGGTATTTCCGTGCGTTTTCAATTCGTATTAAAGATGATGCAGATGACTGAGTTGAACAACACTGTAAGACCAGACCGAGAACTAAAATAAAACCACTAAACCATAACTTTTATTAACTGCATTTATAGTCAAACATTTTGCACCAAGACTAAACTGCATTGGTTTTGACACTGAAATTTCACTTTACGAAAATAAATAAACGTGTTATATGACCCGGAAATAGGTTAAAACAAAACCGTTTTCGCAATATACGACAACAAAGACAACAAAACCATTTCGTCATGTAGCACCATCAACAAATCACTGCCAAAAATGATGCACGAACTTCATGGAAACCAGAGCACCTTCAAACTCCACAAACTACACCTCAATGGCGTCTTCTCCGTTACACGGCTCTCAACTTAGCTGAACGATGACGACTTTTGAGGTGTTTTGGAGGGTGCCTGATTTCCCAACTTTGGTTCTCATGCAGCAAAAAAAAGAAAAATACAAATAAAAATGTAAGAGGATAACATCGGCAGTAAAAAGAGTAAGAACAGCCTAGTTGAGATTTGGTCAACTTTTCTCAACTAACAAGGTGGCTGACGGATGGAGGGCTGGTGGAGAAGCCGGTCTGGCTCGCTCAGTAGAGAAAGAATGGACCTTCAGTGGCTTCCTTACCAAGCAGAGCGCGGTGTTGAACCGGAGGTCAGTTCGGCCTTAAACCAGCGACTTAGTGGTTAAACTTTCTATTTATGTGCATATTTCATGTTGACTCACAAATCCTAAATGTAAATTCAGGATGCAGTCCAAAAGGCCCAAGTGCTACGGCTTCCGTTTTGGCCAAAGAACGAGGAAGTTAGTCCTGAAGACGGTCGTTTTGCTTTCATTTACTGACACCTATCAGTTACATAGAGTACTTGCAACGATACACTGGAAAGGAAATAAGAGTTTGCACCTTCCCTACCGCCAAACGGTAAAAACATCGTTGAACTTGGGTTTTGGCCATTTAACTTTTATCGGTAAATTTCTTCTGCGGGATTATTCTGCCTCCTTTTTTTGTTAGCCGAAACAACTTTGCTTCGCCTTCAAACTCACCACATACGGCTAACTGCTGCGTCATTATTACCTGGTACATTCTGCCCAACAGTAACCATGGAAACCAGCGAGTATGACGTCATCTAAATAATCCCAGCAATAAAAATGATCATCGAGGATCGTTGTTTGCATGTAAATCTGCAGGATTGTAGCATTAAACTCCATCCGATCATCTGCTTTAACCCAGTCACAGGGGCGCAAATTAGGGATGCTAATGGGGACGTATTTGCCAAAACGGGACTACAGTAATAATAAAAAAACAGGTTTTGTCAGATGTTCAAATTATAAAAAGTGAATTACAAAATGCAGCCTTTCTTAGGCTTCGACAAACTAGACTACATATTTTGCAGATGGAACGATACTTGAATGAAATAATCAGTGCTTTCGTAGAATGGCTATTTATCCGTCAACTTATTATACCGTCTCACTGTCTGTCTGTCATTATCCTTTACTGAATCCTTTCTTAGCAACTGACATATCACATGTGGACACGTGTGACCTGTTTCATATATTTTAACCTAAAACAGACAATGGCATTTGATTGTATTTCATCTTAAATGTAAAAAAAAAAAAAGTAAAAAAAGAAGTCCAACATATCAAAAATACTAATGAAGCGTGCATTTTTTGAAAATATTTTCCTCTGTACAAACTGTTTATTAATGGAGAAACGAGAGGTCCGACAAGGAGCACCGGTAAAAATATTAAATATAATATTCAGTTATGATAACTAGGTACTATCAAATAAAATCATACTGTACAAAGATACATGTACAAAACACAGTAACAGTCATTTGTTGCTGTTCAATAAAGGTAATAATATTAACTCTTATACACAAATATACACTTGTGTACTTCGCATACAGGGTGAAGACAGCAATAATAACAGTTTACTTCACACTTCAAATATGAAATAAATATCTTTCTGAGTTATTCATTATTGCCTCTACAAATATATGGCATTATTGGACAACAGTGTCCCTCTAATTTATAGGTTTTAAATTGGAGCCTCGGCTCAAAATGGGATCCATGTGTTTTTAATGATTCCTTAAGTGGAGCAGCGTTTTATTATCTTTTTTTTATTTTTTTTATTTTTGTATTTTCCTTTTTATTTTTGATTTTAATGTGCACCATGCCACTGTGGGGCCTGTGTGGGTGGCCCCAAGGCTCGCTAGCCAACAGCGACGCTAAGCACCTAGCACTCCATCGAAATCCCTACGTTTTAAGGTTGAAGACACACTTAGCACGCGGTCCCTGAAGTACGTATTCTCCCTGTTATTTCTCAGCGCACAACACATCTACTCACAGTGATGCGCCCCCGCAGCGAGGGAGGGAAGGAAGTGGTGGATGGGAAGAAGGAAGTACTATCGTACCGGCTTCCAGGGTCGGCGGTGCCAGGAAGCAGAGCCCGGGCACGGCTGCAGGTTGCACTGCTCCACATCTGGAGGCTTGTCCAGGATGTCGCAGTTGTGGTTGTTGAGTCTCTGGCCGTTGGGCCGCTGGCACACCACCAGCCGGGTCCTCCGTCCTCCTCCGCAGGTCTGCGTGCACTGAGGGATATGATATGGAAAAAAGGTATGAATAAAAAGAAAGAAAGAAAGAAAATGAAAAGAAAAAGGAAATGATGGATGGATTTCACTTTTTTGGAGGTCTGCTTGTTTTCTTCAGCGTCTCAGTGGTGATTTTCTTAGAAGTGAATTGAGAATAGATAGATAGAGGGAGGGTAAGAGAGTAAGCTAGAAAGAGAGACAGATAAACGACACAGATGAAACTAACCCTCCATTTACCCTTTGGTCAACTTAATTTAAGGGTTGACCATTTTCGAGATGTTGTGCTCAGCGCCTGAATGCCGAATTTGGTTTCATACAGCAACAAATATCTTTTGTTTTGTTCGAGTGGAACATTCATTTATGCCATAGTCATCATGTCCATCACGGGCGACAGTGGCTCGGCGGTAGAGCAAGTCATCTGGTAACACCGCTTCCGGTGTGGGAAAACGGTTGCGCGAATTCATGTTTGCAGCGGCCTCACCCAGTACCGGTGTGGGAAGAAGCTGGCACGAACTGCCGGTCTGCATGAGCTAGCAGCTAGCTTAGCCTGCCCCACTTCCACGTCCTGTCAAACTGCCCTCGGTGTTTCCTCCTCGGGCGCAGCTCCAAGCAGGGCCGTGGTCTCTGGGCCCACCGGGCGCAGCAGACCAGGCTCCCCCAGCTGATCCAATGCCATCTCTCCCAGCCAGACACCTTCGATACACCTCCCCACACTCCACATGACGACACTAAAAACACAGTCAACGCTAGGCGAGGCCGCCGCCAGACCGCCCTCGGTGTTATTGGAACTGCTGCTCTGCATGGGCTAGCAGTTAGCTTAGCTTGCTTTGCTTCCGCATCCTGTCAAAACGCCCTCTGGACTGTGGTCTTTGGGCCCACAGGACGCAGCAGACCAAGCTCTCCCAGCCGATCCAACACCAGCTCTCCCAGCCATCAAACGAAAACACAAACTTAGACGCAGACGTGTACAAACACACTGCATGGACGGTACTGGGTGAGGCCGCCACAAACACAAGTTCGCGCCACCATCTTCCCACACCGGTATTGGGTGAGGCCGCGGTAAACATGAATTCATGCAGCCATCTTCCCACACCGGAAGCGGAAATACTATCTGACACACTCTGATCGGCCGGGGCGCCTATTTGGGGGGGGGGGGGACTGGGGAGAATAGCATGATCCTCCCACGCGCTACGTCCCCCTGGTGAAACTCCTCACTGTCAGGTGAAAGGAAGCGGCTGGTGACTCCACATGTATGGGAGGAGGCATGTGGTAGTCTGCAGCCCTCCCTAGATCCCTAGATCAGCAGAGGGGGTGGAGCAGCGACCGACATGGCTCAGAAAAGTGAGGTAATTGGTTGGGTACAACTGGGGAGAAAATGGAGGGGAAATCCAAAAATAAAAAAAATAAAAATACAAGTCAGACAGTGCTGGATAAAAGTAAAGAAGCCGTGATGGCAGATTTTTGGAAAATCCCACTTTTAACTTTGGATCATTTCCTGAGTTTGATGCCGGTAGTGTTCACACCGCAAACAAATCACACACATCTGTAGAGCTGGAAGAAGACCCACCTTTTCACATGGTCTTGGTGCGCTTGTTTGATTTGCACCTGAGTTCGGATGACATCGTTCACACCGGCCCAAATGAAACTTTATGTTAATGTTGAAATGTTAATGTTAAAGCTTTATGAAGTCATTTATACCACATCACACGTTGGATGTGAACACAACCTACGCCCCAGCTCACACCGGCATTTATGACAGCAACATTCTGCACCGAAAGCAATTCAGTTGAATATAGTTGTGGATCAGCGATCCATGGCTTCGCTTCCAAGTGCAAAGTAAATTTGCACAATGCCTTTGAGCAGAGTTCAACTTTGGTGAACTCTGACACGCAGATTCGTGCCGGCAACCTACAGCAAAACTTCGTGTCATCCTCTGATGGGACTGCCACTGGGGAGAGTCCAAAATGGCGGACGCTATCTTTTCAAGATCACGCGAAGGAATCATGCTGTACTGATTTCTGGTGTATGAAACCATGTCTGTGAAGGGAAGCTTGTCCTCACCTCTCCCCAGATGCCGAAGTTCCACAGTGGACAGGGCCCGGAGTCGCAGCTCTTGGACTCGGCGGGTTTGACCCTCTCGTCGCAGTAGCTGTTACTGCGTCCATACGCGTCCTGACACACAACCACTCGCCTCTGGAAGCCTCCTGCGCACGTACTGGAGCACTGGTGGACACAAAAGGTGTTTTATATGAGGAACCGAACAGCACATCCAAACATACAGAGACAAAGATGAAATACAGACAAGGCCTGAACCAAACCTGGACAAATAATTCATGAGGTTTGTCTCTTATGACCTGTCTTGAATTCCAGGTGTGGTTAGAAAAGTTAAGACACGTCTGTCTGATTTCCATCCAAACCGCTTATCCTACATAGGGCCGCTGGGATGCTGGAGCCTATCCCAGCAGTCACTGGGCGGCAGGCGGGGAGACACCCTGGACAGGCAGTCAGTCCATCACAGGGCCGACACACACAAACACACATACATTCACACCTAGGGACAATTTAGGACGTCCGATTCACCTGACCTACATGTCTTTGGACTGTGGGAGGAAACGAGAGCATCCGGAGGAAACCCACGCAGACAGGGGGAGAACATGCAAACTCCACACAGAGAATAACCTGAGATGACCCCCAAGGCTGGACTACTCTGGGGCTCGAACCCAGGACCCTCTTGCTGCGAGGTGACCATGCTAACCACTGTGCCACCATGCCACCCTCTATCTGATTTAAGTGATATTTTTATTGATACTTTTTTTGGCTGTTTACATTTGATCATAATGGACAATTGCTATTCTAATTTCCTTATTTTCAAAACCACGCTGAATTTTGTGTTTCTATTAGTGATTGTTGATTACATTATTGATTTGTGGTGATTTTTTTTAATACTAAACTGTATTAAACATTTTATTCTTATTGCCAATGTTAGATACTGGTGTCCTGTCTAGGGATACACCGTTATTTTCCCTCCGGACAAAGATTCTCAGTATGAATCTTTGAATATCAGCTGATCCAAGTACTGATCCAATTCATTACTTTTGCTGAACAGTGCAGACTTAGACCATTAGTTTGGGGTCAATGGGCATAATAATTGAGGTGGAATCAGTCCCCCCCCCACCGTTAAAAAATTAAAGCTTCCATGTGCAGAAAATGCAGTAAATCAAGCCATTTTGCTTTAATTTATGACATGTTACTCACGGCTTTTGGTATTGGATTTTAGTCTTGGGTAAAATCTCTGATGCTGACATTCCAATTTAGCCTAACATCGGCCCAATATCCGACACCACTATTGGTGCAGCCCCCGTTCTGTCTATGGCATTCCTCAAACAGACAGGACATTATTTCTGAAAGCCATTCTTGTCTACGCTTTATGATGTGAAGTTTGTTGTAGTAGTTGTATTAAAACTGTGTCTTTTGTTTCTTGCACCGTTTCGTTTTATGGCTGCATTGCTGCACTGATCAGATAGATTTAGCTCAGTTATAAATAATAGAAAAGGGTAGAAAAGTATCTCTTGGGCCATCTTGTGATACAGTCAATCTCACCCGGGTAATCTCTACTACTACCACTACTACTATTACTTTCAGCTGTTCCTGTTAGGGGTCGCCACAATGGATCATCTGTTTCTATCTCTTCCTGTCCTCTGCATCTTCCTGTCACACCAGCCACCTGCATGTCCTCTCTCACCACATCCATAAACCTCCTCTTTGGCCCTCCTCTTCTCCTCTTCCCTGGCAGCTCCATATTCAGCACCCTTCTCCCAATATACCCAGCATCCCTCCTCCACACATGTCCAAACCATCTCAATCTTGCCTCTCTCGCTTTGTCTCCAAACCGTCCAACCTGAGCAGTCCCTCTAATATACTCGTTCCCTAATCCTGTCCTTCTTCATCACTCCCAATGAAAATCTTAGCATCTTCGACTCTGCCACCTCCAGCTCCACCTCCTGTCTTTTCATCAGTGCCACTGTCTCCAAACCATATAACATAGCTGGTCTCACTACCATCTTGTAAACCTTCCCTTTAACTCTTGCTGGTACCCTTCTGTCACAAATCACTCCTGACACTCTTCTCCACCCACTCCAACCTGCCTGCACTCTCTTTTTCACCTCTCTTCTGCACTCCCTGTTTCTTTGAACAGTTGACCTCAAGTATTTAAACTCATCCACCTTCGTCACCTCTACTCCTTGCATCCTCACCATTCCACTGTCCTCCCTCTCATTCACGCATAGGTATTCCGTCTTGCTGCTACTGACTTTCATTCCTCTTCTCTCCAGTGCATACCTCCACCTCTCCAGGCTCTCCTCAACCTGCACCCTACTCTCACTACAGATCACAATGTCATCTGCATACATCATAGTCCATGGAGACTCCAGCCTGATCTCGTCCGTCAACCTGTCCATCACCATTGAAAACAAGAAAGGGCTCAGAGCCGATCCTTGATGTAATCCCACCTCCACCTTGAACCCATCTGTCATTCCAACCACACACCTCACCACTGTCACACTGCCCTCATACGTATCCTGCACCACTCCTACATACTTCTCTGCAACTCCCAACTTCCTCATACAATACCACACTTCCTCTCTCGGCACCCTGTCATATGCTTTCTCTAAATCCATAAAGACACAATGTAACCCCTTCTGGGCTTCTCTATACTTCTCCATCAACATTCTCAAAGCAAAATCAATCCAGTAATCAATTAAGTGAAAACGAATCACAAATAGTTCTCATTTATGTAACCCTGTTCTGACGAACATACCTTAAGATGAAACGTAAAGCCCTGAGAGGAGTTGCAACTAATTCACAATATAGATCCACTCTTTCTAAAGTTAACAAACATGGATATCAAAACTACATACACACAAATCTAAATGCACAAACACACACATTTATGCAAACAGACGCATCCTCTGAAGCATTCACTTGTAATCAGGACCAAAACCAGCTGCACTGTGTGAAATGATTCTCCCAAAGATGGAAAACATCAGCCATCTCAAGGTTAACCTGATCCGGGTACATCGCCACCTTGACTGGGGCGGAGGTGTATGACCTGCATCCAATTAAAGTGAAACCTCTCCACTGTCTGTGCATGAGTACAGTCACTTCTCTTCATAGTCGAGGCTCTGCGGTGAAAGAGCAGCACCACAGAGTAAGTCTGAACAGGGATCAGTCAACCTCGTGATGTGAGACATCATGGAAGTAACCCGGAGGAGAGAGTTTCCTCATATAATAGACATGTTGTCATCATGGCCTTTCAAAAAAAAAAAAAAAATAAGAATCTTGAATCCCAACATGTCTTACCCTTACATATTTTTGCGGCCAAAAGGTTTTATTTAGCTTCCAAAAAACAGCAATTGTATATAGGCAGAGTCATACATCCATATTTGAGGCTACTCTGCATAACACATCATGCCATGTGTCTTTGCAATGCATGTGGAGTCTCATGTTTGCACCAGTTGAGTCAGTAAGTTTTAACTTGCTGATGTCTCCTCTAAATACTCCTCTAAATATGTTGTTCTGGTCAGATGGAGTGACTAATTCTGATTTTTATTCATTCATTCTTTCATTCATTCTGTATACCGGTGGTTCTCAGATCTGTTCTTATGACCTCCTTCCTGAACTGCTGCATTTCTGTTGTGCCAGATAGTTAATTCAGTGTGCCAATTCTATAAACTCCCTGATTATGCAGCTAGAACACCTGACACAGCGGAGAACCAGCCGTGCAGAGTTGCGAGCCACTTGTTTATATCCGTTTAATCCAAATCAGGGTTGCAGAGGGACGGACTTTATCCTAGCACGCATCGAGGGGAATATAAGGCAGACACGGTGGACGGGTCATAAGTCCATTACAGCGCATGCACATACACACACACACACATTACTCTATGGACATCCATCTATTATCCAAGCCGCTTATCCTAATTAGGGTTGCGGGGATGCTGGAGCCTATCCCAGCAGTCATTGGGCGGCAGGCAGGGAGACACTCTGGACAGGCTGCCAGGCCATCACAGGACCAAAACACACACACACACACACACACACACACACACACATTCACCCCTAGGGACAATTTAGTACAGCCGATTCACCTGACCTACACGTCTTTGGACTGTGGGAGGAAACCAGAGCATCTGGTAGAAACCCACGCGGACATGGGGAGAACATGCAAACTCCACAGAGGATGACCCCCAAAGTTGGACTACCCCGGGGCTTGAACTAGGGTTGCCAACCGTTCCTTAAAATAAGGAATCGTTCCTTATTATATATAAAATATATCCTGGCGGTCTGTCCAGGGTGTCTCCCTGCCTGCCGCCCAATGACTGCTGGGATAGGCTCCAGCATCCTGCGACCCTGAAAGCAGGATAAGCGGTTCGGATAATATATATGTGTATAGTGTACGGCACATTATATTTGTTATGCCTACGCTGCCCCATCCATCCAACCCCCGTCCCTGTCCCCTGTTCTTTATTTCCATTTCAAGGAGTTGGCAACCCTAGCTCAAACCCAGGACCTTCTTGCTCTGAGGTGACCACACTAACCACTGCGCCATCATACCGCCAGTGCCTATCCTAAGTATTAGTATCCTAAGTATTAGGCTAAAACAGATAAGTAATCTTAAAGCATTTTTTATCATGTTAAAAAAAGGGGGAGAGTGAAAGAAAGAAGAGACACTACTTTTTTTCTCTCCCAATTTAGCGGCCAATCGATCCCTGTCGAAATGAACACGGGGAGAACGTGCAAAAATCTTTAAGCTGGGATTCAACCCTCCAATACTAGGACAAAATATTTCCACATGGCCGCTATTCCCTATAAATTCATATAGTGGACATACTGCGCCCCACGGCCCCGTCCTCCACTGGTTGTCCTCCGTGGGCACGTTCCAGCTGCTGTGGCCGGGGTGGCGCCCCGGGTCTTGAGGGTATCCGTAGGGCTGCTCGTTGACCCGCTGGCGGTGGTAGGGAGATGGGCAGGGGACAGCCGTGCACTCCTGTTCTGTGCTGGGTCTCTCGTCTGGGTCACAGAGCGACTCGTCCACGGGTTGGTGGTAGTTACTGCACACCACCTGCCTGGTTATTCTTCCCACGCTGCATGTGACTGAACACTGAGCAAAGAAAATGGAGCGTGGGGTGGGGGTGGGGGGGAGAAACACCGTCAGACAGACATCTGCACATTTAGATTTCACCGTTACATCTACAAATATAACCTGGCGTTTCAGAAAAAATGAAAGGCTTATATCACATCTGGGCATTTCTTTGACACTCATCCACTTTGACTTGAGTTTTGAGGTCTATTTTATCTGCACAAAACATTGCATGGCGACACTGCAACTTTACAATCTACTGGTTCCACTTAGGTTCGCAAAACCACAGCTCCTGGAATTTCCTCACGTTAAGACTAAAGTTAACGCTGAAATCTGGGATTTTACTCTTTTGATAGTTATTTCACCCATCTGGACAACGGAGTCAGGTTACATAATGCTGACTGGCATCTTTGTCATGGTTGGAGACACTCTCCATATACCAAAACGTTTGACCTGGTAGGACAAACACTGGTGCAGCGGCAAATAAGTTCCTACTGAAACAGGAGAAAAAGGATTGAAATGTGATGATGATGATGATGATGTGGTGCTTTTGTTGGACAGCTAGTCTACCAATTCTACAACCAATTTTACTGAACAACAGAGTTCCCATATGGTTCAATGTCGTTTGCAATACACAGCCTGTTGGGTTTGGTCTGTGGATGCCACGTTTACCAGGGTGTGAACTGTTTACTGCTGAGCCACAATGGCTGCTACACCTTGTTTGTAGTTCTCGCTGCCAGATGGAGGGATAATTCTGGGAAATCACGGAGTTCAGCTTTAACAGAAGATTGTTCGCTGGTCATTTCCCTGATGTCAAGCTACTGGAATTAGTGACCATCTTTAAAAACTATTTACGTCCCACCTTCTCTCTTGCTTGTCACTGTGTTGACTGATATCTTGTGTTTATTCTGTGTTGTATGAACCCCTGCATACGACCTGTTTTATTTACCAAATCTCTACAACCATCCCTTGTGGATGTAATTCTTTCTTCACCTCTACAACACATTCAAATCTTTATAAATCACTCTTGGTGATGTCAAAATTAAGTCCCACATCTAACGACTAAGGGAACAACCCGGAGATTTGTTTCTTAATGACACCGACGGGGTCAGCCGTCTTTAGTCGAGCCTTGGGAGACGCTCACTTATTAAAATATAAAACAAAACCAGACTGTCCTCAGGTCAGAAGAATGACAAACAGTTGATTTTTCCAATTCTTCAAGTTCTACTAAAATCTGAATGGAGTGATTAGAGGTTAAATGTTCATATTGGAAAATATCTTTGCTGACTGGACACAGCGGTGGACATTACTCACGGGAGACCACTCCCCGGCCCGCCACTGGCCGCAGGGGCTGAAGCAGGTGGAGGTCTCGGGGGGTCGGGGCAGGTGGATGCAGTATGACTCATCAGCAACTCCTCCCTGAGCATCTCTGCAGCTGACGTAACGTGCACGCTTCCCTTTCCCACAGGACACGGAGCACTGGAGGCCACGCACATGCAGAAAAACATACAAACACACACATATACATACATACAAACATACAAATATGAATACATCTCTGTTCACTTGACAATCTAAGACACACTTAGACCAAATGCACTCATCGTAACATGAACTGTTGGCTAAGATATGATTACTGTGTAATCCCAGACTGATACAAATGACCAGTATGCTAATGTAGTTCACCAGTATGCTAATGCTGCTAGCAGCCTGTCCCTGCACCTTGGGTCACTCGGTGTGGTTGGTTGATGCAGTGGGAGCGAATAATGGTATTGACCTCTAAGATGAGGATTGAAAAAGGAATGTTTTGGGGGTAAAATATGCCTTTTAATGAGGTGTACTGAATAGAGTTTATGAGTAAACCTCCGGTTTGATACAGCAAGGTTTGACACCACAGCCAAAACACACACACAAGCTGGTCACCAAACTCCATGACCTTGGTATCAGCACTTCACTGCAACTGGACACGGGATTTCCTGACCAACAAACTGTCAGTTTAGACTGCCACACCTCCTCCACCCTGACACTGAACACTGGTGTCCCACAGGGCTGTGTGCTGAGACCTCTTCTCTACTCCCCTTTCAACTACGACTGCGTTCCTGTGCATGGCTCCAATACCATAATCAAGTTCGCAGGCAACACCACAGTGGTAGGTCTGATCAGCAACAACGACTCGGCCTACAGGAAGGAGGTCCAGCACCTGGCTGTATCTTCTTCTTCTTTTGGCTTATTCCCCGTTTCTCAGGGGTTGCCACACATTTTACAGGTTTCATCAGTACCCTGTGAGGGCACAGCACCGATGGCGACCGTTGTTAACCCAAGCCTCAACCGATCCGGTATGGTCTTGTCAATCCGCATACCGATTTGGCAAAATTTTACGTTGGATGCCCTTCCTGACACAACCTCTAAACCTATGGACAGGGGCACAGGTAAAGTGCTGGAGGCCATCCCAGTATTCATGGACTTGTGCCCATGCCTGTCGCTAGTATGTACCTGGCTATATGGTGTACCGAAATAAAACTGACCCTCAGCACTGGGAAGACCAAGAAACTCATCATGGACTACAAGAGAGCTAAAGGCTGAGACCACATCCTCATTTATATCAACGGGTTGCTGGGCATCCACATCTCCAAGGACCTCTTTTGGAGAAGTATCAACTCATCCACTCTGATCAAAACAGCCCAGCAGTATCTTTTGTTCCTGAGGAGACTGAAGAAAGCTCATATGTCTCCCTGGATCCTGGTGACCTTTTACTGCTATGCCACTGACAGTATCCTCATCATCTACATCTCAGTGAGGTACAGCAACTGCTCTGTGTCAGACTGGAAGGCTTTGAAATGGGTGGTGAAAACTACTACCCATCATTTAGGGCCTCCAACACAGACATTGTTGGCAGAGGGTGTGAGGCATCATCAAGGACACCTCTCACCCAAACCACAGACCCTTCTTCCATCCGGAAGGTGCTACAGCAGCCTCCGCTCCTGCACCAGCAGGCTCAGAAACAGCTTTTTCCCAGTTGCTGTTACCCTGCTGAACTCTGGTCCACTGCGTTAGCAGCCCCCCGCCCCCCTCTTCACCAAGGACATAAAACCAAACAACCCCCCCCCATATTTATATACGAATATCTTTTTGCACTGCCTATCTGTTGTCTGTTACACTGAGCATGCCAAACTTTGCATTCTATAATATACATACACTGTATTATTATACAGTGTATATACTCTGTATACACTGTATAATACTCTGTTTATATTTGTACTCTGTATTTACTCATTCCCACTCCCATAGCTTTATCTTATTTTTATATACATTTGCAATACTATACAGATTTAAAGACTGTATACACTGTACATTATTCTTTACACACTGTATACTCATATTTACTGACATTCCATATTACCTCTGTACACTCATATACATTATACCTTGAACTTTAGTATACTATTTTGCACATTCTGGTTAGACGCCAAACAGCATTTTATTGTCATAGTACTTGTACTGTGTGCAGTGACAACGTTGAATCTAATCTAATCTAATCTAATCTAATCTAATCTAATCTAATCTAATGTTCTCCATCACAAACTAATTAAAAAAAACTCTATTAAAGAAGCATCATTCCATCCTTTGTGGTTCAACATTAACTCTTCCTATGCATTTATTTATTCTTTCTACCCTCCTAACCTCATCAGGCTTTGTAGGGGTATTGGACCCTATCCTAGGATGCACTGTATGGAAGGCAGGGAGGCAGGTCACCAGCGCATTACGGGTCCCAAACACACAATCACTCCCATTCCCATGGATACTATTTTTTGGGTGGCTTTTTCCCACTCTTTTTCTCCCCAAAGTACTCGGCCAATAACCCTATTTCCCGAGCCGTCCCAGTCGCACTTTGGCGGACACTGAAGTACCCAAAAGAAACTCACGCAAGTACAGCGAGACCAATACAAACTACACACAGAAGGGCAGGGATCGAACAGGTCTGTGAGGCATCGTGCCACCCCTCCAACCCTTTCAGAAAAGCTTAAAAGCAAAATCAATCACAGTCCACTGAGTTAGACCATCTCATTCACTTTACACTGTGCTAAACAATGTGAAGTAAACACAAGTAAACATCTCCTCTGCTGAACTGTGTATTCTCCAAATACTTTACATCTGCCTTTCTACCTTTCTCATCTTCCTCGTGAACAATTCAATACTGAGCAGGAATTAGATTGACCACTCTCGTTAGCTCTACGAAAAAAGAAGAAAATAAGAAATAAAAACAAAAATCGAGCCTCTCCGTTGCCCTGAAATTACCCAATTGAAAGAAGTTTACCCAGAGGATACCAGAGCTGCAGAGCAGCCAGCTATGCTCCGCAGGAGAACACTGTAGTAAACATAGCTGAGGGGATGAATATCTAATGCAATCACAGAGCTTCAGATGTAGTAGAAGATCGACTATCCCATTCATATCAATGACCCTCCAAATTCCATGACTTCACCCACTCAACATGACAGTGAGGGGAATGTATCCGCTTGTATTGGTGTGTGTTTGTGTGTGTGTGTGTGTGCGTGCGTGCAGGCATCAGGGAGAGAGAGAGTGACAGTGAGAGAGAGAGAGCAGAGGGATAGAGAAATTGTAGAAATATGTAGAAGTGTGGGTCCAAGCATGCATACATGTGCATGTGTGTGTTTGATGGCGTGGGTGTTTGAGTTGTGTGCATGTGTGTGGGAGTATGCATGTGTTTGCGTTGGTGATTGTGTATGTTTGTTTGTTTGCGAAAGATCGCTTGGGATTGCATGTGTTGTGTGTGTGTGTGTGTGTGTGTTTGCGATTGCTTAGGTGCATATGTGTGTTGTCTGTATTGCATGTGTGTGGATCTGAAGGACCACACTGACACTAGCGTCTCTGGCATGCACGCTCCCACGAGCTCCGAGACTGACAGACGGGCTTCGATCTTCGAAACCGTAGACTGATGTTTAGATGAAATCTGGTTTTCATTTGGCTCGGGCAGCAACACAAAGTACCACAGAGAAAGAGGGGCCTCCCAACCCAGACAGTAGAGAGAGAGTGTGTGTGTGTGTGTGTGTGTGTGTGTGTGCAGCAGGGGTTATATGGCTCAGTGGCAAAAAGAGAATGGGCCTATGTAGTATTTGAGACCTGAAACTCACACCATTGGACTTAAACACGGTGGGTTAATCGATCTGTGTAACAACTTTTGACACATTTTAAAGACACCAGTCATATATGGGAGATGTGCGAAATCCAACCATGTTGTATATACTGTACTGTACACTGTACTACGGTACTGGTACGCTCTGTCATGTCCATCTACCTCGGGCATGTATGTAAGTAACCTGCTAACATCTATTTCAGCATCTCTGATATATTCACTGTGCCTTATCACCTCTTATTTCACCTGTATAAAGTCAATCCTTGTGTATATATCTGAAGATTGTCGTGTTGTGGTGTTGTTATTCATGTTAAGTGCACCGAGAGAGCCACGAAACCGGAGTCCCATTCCATGTACGTGCAAACCTACATGGCCAATAAACAAGATTCTGATTCTAATGTGTATCACACTGTTACTCTCTCTACCTCACTCTCTCTCTCTCACGTACACACATGCATAAACTGTCACATCATGTCACACACCTCCTTGTTCGTGAAGGCCAGATGAAAGAGACAAATGACTTCTCCATTGTAGTGGGGATTGCACAGGAGTGACACTTGAACGGGTCGTTTTTTTTTCCTCCCTCTTTTTCTCCCCAATTCTACCCGGCAAATTACCCCACTCTTCTGACCCGTCCCGGTCGCTGCTCCACCCCCTCTGTCGATCCGGGGAGGGCTGCAGACTACCACTCACCTCCTCCCATACATGTGGAGTCGCCAGCCGCTTCTTTTCACCTGTCAGTGAGGAGTTTCACCAGGGGGACGTAGCGCGTGGGAGGATCACGCTATTCCCCCCAGTTCCCCTCCCCCCCCTGAACAAGTGCCCTGAGTGACCAGAAGAGGCGCTACTGCAGCGACCAGTGCACATACCCACATCCGGCTCTTCCAGGGCCGGATCTAGGCATAGGCAAACTAGCAGCTGCCTAGGGTCTAATTGCCACAGGGGGGGGCCCAGACAGACGGATAAAAAACATCAACTTTTGGTCTAAATTAAAAATATTTCACATAAAATATTCTAAACTATAAATACATAATAATAAACAAAAATATATACCTAACGAATTAACCATAATAACCATGTGGCAGTTAAAAGTAATATTGTTCGTTCACAAAGTATCAAAATGTGCTTGTTTGGGGGTGGGGTGGGGTGGGGAGGGGGGAGCCCAAGAAAAGTGCTCTGCCTAGTGTAATCTATCCATTTAATCCGGCCCTGCCAGCTTCCCACCCGCAGACACTTGTGTCTCTAGGGATGCCCGACCAAATCGGAGGTAACGCGGGGATTCGAACCGCTGATCCCCGTGTCGGTAGGCAACGAAATAGACCGCTACGCCACCCGGATGCCCACGACTCACTTTTCAAAGAGTGTATAAGCTTCTCTCATATAAATGATGGCACTCTCAATCAATGGTGAGCTATGGAAGAGGTCCGATAGCAACTTGCGACATGACATGAGTACTGACACGGCGGACTGCATGAGCAAGGCACAGAATTAGAAAGACTGATGTTTCATTTTGCAGCCTCATATGTCCACGTATCCTGCAAGTTTTCCTTACCGTGGTCCAGGAGCCGTATCTCCACTGTGTCAGCAGCTGACCGGAGTTGTCGGGACGAGGGGTGCTCTGAGCAGGAGAGCCCCAAGGACAAGCCGGCATCTCACACTCCTACACAACACAAACAGACACACACACCGTCAACAAGCAAACATTTGGCGGCTCAAACATTGAACGTTGGCGTGTGTGTGCTAAGCGGTAAATGCCGGGACATCCTGGTGGTGGACTTGATGGTTTCCAAGGTCACCGGTTCAAGCCCACACATACACTCTCCGTCGGTCCTAAAGAGCACTTACATCTTACCACTGAAAAAATAGACAACGTAAGATAAACGTGTGGGTTGGTCGCTTATAATGTCGAGAGCTCGTAAGAAAAATTGCAGTCATGTTTGACCACTCAACGAGAAAGCGTTGAGTGTTGCTGTATGTCTTTTGCCACTAGGGGGCACCACGCAGTTTGCTGGAAGAACGATGCGCGCCCTCACATGGACTCAAAGCGGAGACACTCCACAGGTGTCACTCTTCAATACAGAAGAGACAAAATGCGTAAAGCTCAAACCCAAGTACCGTGGCACAACCACCTGGTGCCACGAGTCAAATAAGCTTGACTCGGGGGGCGTCCAGATAGTGTAGCGGTCTATTCCGCTGCCTACCAACACGGGGATCGCTGGTTCAAATCAGCTTGGTCGGGTGTCCCCACAGACACAATTAGCCGTGTCTGCGGTGGGTGGGAAGCCGGATGTGGGTATGTGTCCTGGTTGCTGCACTAGTGCCTCCTCTGGTCGGTCGGGGCGCTTGTTTGGGGGGGACTGGGGGGGAATAGCATGATTCCCCTGGTGAAACTCCTCACCGTCAGGTGAAAAGAGGCGGCTGGCGACTCCACATGTATGGGAGGAGGCATGTGGTAGTCTGCAGCCCTCCCCGGATCGGCAGAGGGGGTGGAGCAGCGACCGGGACGGCTCGGAAGAGTGGGGTAATTGGCCGGATGCAATTGGGGAGAGGGGGGGGGGGTCCACACAAAATAAAAATGGATGGATGTGGAAACGAAACTGACTTACATATGTACTACAACAGAGCTGAGCATAAAATAGGGGATAGACTTCAAAAATGACTAATTCTTTAAAGGAAAGGGTCTCTTCCTCCACTTCCTGCCTACTCGGTGTTTAGGTTCAGCTATGTCTTGATCGGAGGTTTGGCTCCTGTTAGGGTCGCTGGGTTTTTGCGGTTTTGGACTACGATGTTTCGGATTTTTTTTTTTTGTGTCTTCTCCTCAAAGCAAACAGCCAACTCCTGGAAAAATACATTTGAATCTTGAACCTTGAGTAGTTAAAGGATTTTAGAAGGTGTTTGAGAAGGGATTTATGGGTCTCCCCCCCCCCCCACCCCCTCTCACCTGGCTGTCTCTGGGTCTGGCAGCTGCGTTGCATTCTCTGTCGTCCACTGTTTCGCCGTAAGGCCCCGACACACACCTCACAGCTCGCATTTGATAGCCATGACCGCAGGTCACTGCACACTGAAACACACAATCAATCCATCACACACACACACACACACACACACACACACACACACACACACACACACACAGACACACACACATACACACACACCAGGACAGAGAGAAACACAGTCAAACACCAGTTATCTCAAATTCAGATAATCTGAGCGTGTCAAGGCCGAACATTGTAGAAAGAGCCTCAATGTTGGAATAAGTAAGTCTGCTAAATCCAACCAACACACACATACACACAAATACACACACGTGCACACACACACACATACAAACACACACGCAAACACAAATATACACATACACACGCACACACATATGAACACACACAGCAACATATCCAAAGCCACAGTAAAGACAGTGTGTGGGGGTAGATGTGAGTTTTGGCAGTAAAGATGTTGTGTTCATAGATGTAGTCCATGTGTGTGTAGTTGGCACGTGGGTCATAAAGACATATCTGACTGAAGAGCTCCAAGCAGCTCAAAGCAGGAGGAAAACTGGTACGCTGCATCTGAAGAGGACTCACAGGGGGCTCAACACCCAGTTGCTCCATTTTATTTCACCGGACATCAAGTTATCGGTATCATCTGCAAACCCCCGAAGCTGTGATGGACACACTTTCACTATACAGTCCAAACCTCTGAAGCTGTGATGGACACACTTTCACTATACAGTCCAAACCTCTGAAGCTGTGATGGACACACTTTCACTATACAGTCCAAACCTCTGAAGCTGTGATGGACACACTTTCACTTAACAGTTCAAACCTCTGAAGCTGTGATGGACACACTTTCACTATACAGTCCAAACCCCTGAAGCTGTGATGGACACACTTTCACTATACAGTCCAAACCCCTGAAGCTGTGATGGACACACTTTCACTATACAGTCCAAACCCCTGAAGCTGTGATGGACACACTTTCACTATACAGTCCAAACCTCTGACGCTGTGATGGACACACTTTCACTATACAGTCCAAACCCCTGAAGCTGTGATGGACACACTTTCACTATACAGTCCAAACCCCTGAAGCTGTGATGGACACACTTTCACTATACAGTCCAAACCCCTGAAGCTGTGATGGACACACTTTCACTTAACAGTCCAAACCCCTGAAGCTGTGATGGACACACTTTCACTTAACAGTCCAAACCTCTGAAGCTGTGATGGACACACTTTCACTTTACAGTCCAAACCCCTGAAGCTGTGATGGACACACTTTCACTTTACAGTCCAAACCCCTGAAATTGTGATGGACACACTTTCACTATACAGTCCAAACCCCTGAAGCTGTGATGGACACACTTTCACTTTACAGTCCAAACCTCTGAAGCTGTGATGGACACACTTTCACTTTACAGTCCAAACCTCTGAAGCTGTGATGGACACACTTTCACTTTACAGTCCAAACCTCTGAAGCTGTGATGGACACACTCTCACTATACAGTCCAAACCTCTGAAGCTGTGATGGACACACTCTCACTATACAGTCCAAACCCCTGAAGCTGTGATGGACACACTTTAACTATACAGTCCAAACCCCTGAAGCTGTGATGGACACACTTTCACTATACAGTCCAAACCTCTGAAGCTGTGATGGACACACTCTCACTATACAGTCCAAACCTCTGAAGCTGTGATGGACACACTCTCACTATACAGTCCAAACCTCTGAAGCTGTGATGGACACACTCTCACTATACAGTCCAAACCCCTGAAGCTGTGATGGACACACTTTCACTATACAGTCCAAACCTCTGAAGCTGTGATGGACACACTCTCACTATACAGTCCAAACCTCTGAAGCTGTGATGGACACACTTTCACTATACAGTCCAAACCTCTGAAGCTGTGATGGACACACTTTAACTTTACAGTCCAAACCTCTGAAGCTGTGATGGACACACTTTCACTTTACAGTCCAAACCCCTGAAGCTGTGATGGACACACTTTCACTTTACAGTCCAAACCTCTGAAGCTGTGATGGACACACTTTCACTATACAGTCCAAACCCCTGAAGCTGTGATGGACACACTTTCACTATACAGTCCAGCCATCATAGTTTCTGTTTCTGTGCTGCCCCCTGAAGCAAAGACGGTATCAGTGAGACTTACCTCTAATTTTATCTGAGTGAGTCATGGCTGACATCTTAGATAAGCCTAGTTAAGTGGCCATCACACACACACACACACACACACACACACACACACACACGTCTAGACATGCATAGTCAGCTCGACCCTTTACCCAGTTGTCTGCACACACAAGTGGGGGGGGGGGGCGACCACGTCGTAGCCTGAGCGTTAGATCAGAGGAAGTGCGAGGGGATAGGTTTATTTGAGCAGTAAATTATGATTACACAGGAATTAAGCAGCCGCTATATTCCAGCTCTGTAAATAACGCTATCTCATTTTCCCCTCAGCCACGCACATGTCTGGCAGGATGTGCTATCTATAAACTAGATGATGAATGGCCAAAGACATTCACGGGTTCATTCATTCAGGTGTTCCTTCCTTCCACCTCGGCTTGTAGTAATGGAGGTAAAATATAATGGAGCTACAAACAAGATGCAGCACGGTGCTGTGCTGGCCTGTGCAGATGTGTGTTTGTACATGTATCTGGAAGCAAGTTTTGTTTTGTCAATGCATGTGTGTGTGTGTGTGTGTGTGTGTGTGTAGGCATGCCTGTGTGTGCACTTCTTTGTGTTTGTATGTGTGTGTGTGAGTGCATTTTTGTTTGTGTGTGTATGTGTGTGTCTGTGTGTGTGCATTTCTGTGTGTGTGTGTGTGTGTGTGTGTGTGTGTGTGTGTGTGTGTGTGTGTGTGTGTGTGTGTGTGTGTGTGTGTGTGTGTGTGTGTGTCAGATGAACTGACAGGAAAGAAGGGCAAAGGAAAAGGACATGAAGCTAGAGTCAGAGGAAAGGCTCCATAACTCACTAGTCTATCAAGTTACACACACCCACCCACCCACACACACTTTTAAACGCAGGCTGTCACAAATTAGAATGCTCATGTATCATATATACCTCTTTTTCTGTTTGTCACCACACAGCCACATACACACACACACACACAAACTCACTTACACGCACACTTAAATAGAGCCATGTCAAACCGCTGGACAACCAGCCACACTTGTAACCTATTTCCCCACTAACACACACCATCCTGTCACTTTCATTCTCGTGTATGTCTGTGTGTGAGTGTGTGTGTGTGTGTGTGTGTGTGTGTTTACATATGTCGGTTTTGCGTGTGCTTGTTCAGTGAGTGTGTCTGCCTATCTATCTACATAGGTATCTGTTTGTGCATCTATAAATAAGCAAGTGTGTGTGTGTGTGTGTGTGTGTGTGTGTGTGTGTGTGTGTGTGTGTGTGTGTGTGTGTGTGTGAGAGACTCACCGGTCCCCAGACCCCCACCTGCCAGGAGGCACACTCGGGCAGCTCACAGCTGCCCACGGTGGGGGGTTTGGTGGAGGCGTCGCAGAGATGCTGGCTCAGCTTCTCCTCCCCAATCGCCATGCTGCAGGACACCTGCCTGTGTCTCATCCCCTTCCCACAGGTCACCAGACACTGGAGGACGGGGGGGGGGGAAGAAGGAGAGTAGTGTGGGGGAGAGAGGGGTAGAAGCTGGTCATGACAGTGAATCGTCAGATGTCACCACTCTGTTTACAATCTCCTTGTATAATCTTTTGCACGATGCATCAACCTTTCCAGCTCGAGCATGTAAGACACCCTCCCTGACACACACGGGCAGCAGTGGATTCAAACTGTGGAAGATGAAGTGAGTGCTGTGCGTCTGAAGTGGAGGGTAAAAGTGGTAGATTCACGTCTTTACTAGCGACATACTGTGATGCTTCCATAAAACTGAGAGTTTGTATGCATGCACAGCAGCGTTAAACATCAATTTCATACTACCAAGATGCAGACGAGATAGCTCAGCATCACTGTTTCCCCCCTGAAGTGAATACGTTCATAGATATTAGACATTTAATTGAGATGAATATATTAATGAATTTCCTTTATTAAACCCCTTGGGGAAATTTGGTTACCGCACACTACTAACCCATCCGAGCTGTGACCTGTGTAGCCAGGAGCAGTGGGCTGCCGCCTTCATGCTGCACCTGGGGACCAACTCTAGTTCTTTTCCCATTGCCTTGCTCAGGGGCACAGACAGGAAGGAGTATGAACCCTAACATGCGTGTTTGTTTCGACGGTGGTGGAAACCGGAGCACCTGGAGGAAAACCCGCCGCAGACACGGGGAGAACATGCAAACTCCACACAGAAAGGACCTGGGATGACCCCCAAAGTTAGACAACCCCGGGGTTCGAACCCAGGACCTTCTTCCTGTGCGGTGACAGCGCTAACCACTGGGCCACCGTGCCACAATACTAATAATAATAATAATAATACATTTTATTTACAGAGCATTTTCAGGGTACTCAAACACATTTTACATAAGTTAACATAATCATGAAAGCAACACACCAAAAGCATAAAACACACCACATTAATGTCTGTGAATGTTCTCATTCATCCAGGTTATGGTTATCCAAAGGAATTGAATCGAGTGCAACTGGACTTGGTATATCACAACATTAATCACACATTAAAACAATTCTGAAGAAGTGAGTTTTGATTAATGATGTGAACATGGACAGATGGGTGCAGTCTCTGATGTGTTTGGGAGGGAGATCCCGAGGGTGGGGGCAGCTATGGAGAAGGCTCTGTCGCCCCAGGTCTGGTGCTTGGTCCTGAGTGGTGGAGACAGGAGGTCTTGGTGCTTGGTCCTGAGTGGTGGAGACAGGAGGTCTGGTGGTCCTGAGTGGTGGAGACAGGAGGTCTGGTGCTTGGTCCTGAGTGGTGGAGACAGGAGGTCTGGTGGTCCTGAGTGGTGGAGACAGGAGGTCTTGGTGCTTGGTCCTGAGTGGTGGAGACAGGAGGTCTGGTGGTCCTGAGTGATGGAGACAGGAGGTCTGGTGCTTGGTCCTGAGTGGTGGAGACAGGAGGTCTTGGTGCTTGGTCCTGAGTGGTGGAGACAGGAGGTCTGGTGGTCCTGAGTGGTGGAGACAGGAGGTCTGGTACTTGGTCCTGAGTGATGGAGACAGGAGGTCTGGTGCTTGGTCCTGAGTGGTGCAGACAGGAGGTCTGGAGCTTGGTCCTGAGTGGTGGAGACAGGAGGTCCAGTGCTTGGTCCTGAGTGATGGAGACAGGAGGTCTGGTGGTCCTGAGTGGTGGAGACAGGAGGTCCGGTGCTTGGTCCTGAGTGGTGCAGACAGGAGGTCTGGTGCTTGGTCCTGAGTGGTGGAGACAGGAGGTCTAGTGCTTGGTCCTGTGTGGTGGAGACGAGGTCTAGTGGTCCTGCGTGGTGGAGACAGGAGGTCTAGTGCTTGGTCCTGTGTGGTGGGGACGAGGTCTAGTGGTCCTGCATGGTGGAGACAGGAGGTCTGGTGCTTGGTCCTGAGTGGTGGAGACGAGGTCTAGTGGTCCTGCGTGGTGGAGACAGGAGGTTGGCGTCGGAGGAGCGAAGGGTGCAAGAAAGAGTATGGTAGTGGAGCAGGTCAGTGAAGTAGGAGGGGGCATGGCTACAGAGGGCTTCGTGACTGCGAGTAAGGAGAAGGACTTTGAATTGGATCCACTGTGGGACAGGGAGCCAGTGCAGGTTCTGGAGGACAGGGGTGATGTGGTCACAGGAGCAGGAGTGGGTGAGCAGGACAGCAGCAGAGTTCTGGATACATATAGTGGAGTTTGTTTAGGACTTTGGATGATGAGCCATAGAGAATGGTTGCAGTAGTCAATTCTGGATATGACGAAGGAAGGGATCAAAGTTTCGGCAGCAGAGAAGAAAAGTGGTGATTTGATTGACAATGGTGTGCAAAGGAGGGGTTGCTGTTGAAAATGATTCCAAGGTTGTGGATGTGAGGGGAGGGGGACGGAGTGGAGTAATCGACGGTGAGGCAGAAGTTGTGAGTGGTTTCGGTAAGGGATTTGGGACCAATGATGATCATGTCGGCTTTATCACAATTTAGTTTGAGGAAGTCGGCTTGCATCCACAATTTAAGTTCAGTGAGGCAGCTGGTCAGAACATCATCGTCAAATGACTTTTTGGCTTTCTTTTAGCTCTAGCATGATCCACTTCAGATATCATGCGAGGTAGCCCATGTTGTGCCGGTGGCCTGTGGTTCGTCATGTGTTTTCGATATCACGCCTGTACTCTTTGCTACAATGAACAGTTCCTCTACGTAGCTTTCCATCGTGTTTACATATGTAAACATATCTTTGTGGCGGGTGAGGCTTAATCTGTGGAGAATCAGAAGTGGCTCATCTGAGCACGGAGCAACACACCTGTGTGCAATTAACCTGATACGAGTGTGTGTTGAAGTCTGAGAGATGCCGACACGACGGACAGTTTGTATGTTTACCCAAAGGAAACATATGCTGTCGCTTTCACCTCCTGCAAACGGGATTATTAAAGACTGTGGTTTGGCCCCGAAAAGGGGAACTTAGATCGATTGACTGCCAGGTTTCTAGTAAACTGCTTTGTTCATAAATCTTCCACAAGGTTGCAGCGTTTGACGTCACAGCGGATTCCTGCAATCTGCATGTCTCCGTGACCCGTAAATTCTCAAATATGGGCCAAGGCCTCTACTCAAGACAGACTATTATTTCTATTTTTTTCCCAGCGGTCCATTTTATAATATGTTCATGCTGTGATGTTTTAATTTCTAATTTAGACAGGCAACAAATATGGGGAAGTTTTGCCTTTACGTGACTTTTTCCAGAGTTATTTGCTTTTTTTCCATTATTCTTAGCAGCTGCTATTTCGGTTTTCACCTTTCTGCAGCAACACTTGATTGTCTGTCTGGCAGACGGCATCATGACAAGAAGTTTCATCGCTTTTTAGTGCTGGAGCTCTTTTCAAACTTGTACGTGTTTAACGTGGCACCAGTGCTCGTCCTACCTGGTTAAAAAAAAAATTCCACAGTGGTACATGGAGGCTGAAAAGTGTCTCCAACCATGGTAAAAACACCATTATGTAACCTGACTCCATGCTGCAGATGGATAAAAAACAAATTATTACTGTAAATAAATCGCAGAGAGAAACTCGGGGTAACAGCATGGTGAGTACAACATGACTGTGATGTTGTAATGATGTAATTAATGCTGTGGGAATGTGCTGCGTTGACCACTGCACTGACCCTTTCTGTATTTTTTTAAAATCGGCCTTTAATTGGGACCGGCCTTTATTTACCCAAACAAGCTGCAACCCCAGACTTATATTTGAGACTTGGCCATTATCTGAGACGCTTTTATCGGAGAATTTAGGGTCTGTGTGTAGGACAAGGACCACCCACCTCGCTCCACTCGCTGGCGAACCACTTGGGGCAGGGCTGCTCGTTGCAGCTTTCGGTGACCAGCCGCTGGTACTCACTACATTCCCTGTCCACCAGCCGCCGGCCCAGGTTGTTCATACAGTAGGAGTCTCTGGTGCGAGTGCCACGGCCACAGGTCTTAGAGCACTGTTCAACAAACCCCCCCCAAAAAAACACACGCAACATGTTCACACAACAGTCCAGTATGTTCAATCACATGTCCACATGCTCGTTTAAAAATGACTCACAAATCATTCACAATGTAAAAAGACATAGGTTGTGTCCAAATACACATACCATGGCAGTAGTATGAACTATATAGTACATATTTTTAGCACACTAGATTAAACTGTTTGTAATATGGAAAAATTTTGCATACTAAAAATGCCAGGATCTATACTATTTTTGCCAAAAAATCTATAACGGATGCTGGACTGGACGGTATTCCTGAAGAAAGTAGTCTCCCCCCCCCCCTTTATCTCCCCAATTGCATCCGGCCAATTACCCCACTCTCCGAGCCGTCCCAGTCGCTTCTCCACCCCCTCTGCCAATCCGGGTAGGGCTGCAGACCACCACATGCCTCCTCTGATACATGTGGGATCACCAGCCGCTTCTTTTCACCTGAGAGTGAGGAGTTTCACCAGGACACCTAGCACATAGGAGGATCATGCTATTCCCCCCCGAACAGGCACCACGACTGGCCAGAGGAGGCCCCAGTGCAGCAACCAGGACACATACCCACATCCAGCTTACCACCCACAGACACGGCCAATTGTGTCTGTAGGGACACCTGACCAAGCCGAAGGTAACACGGGGATTCGAACCAACGAGCCCCGTGTTGGTAGACAATGGAATAGACCGCTGTGCTACCCGCACGCCAAGAAAGTGGTCTTTGAAATGTAAGATTTTTGTACAAGGCTTATTCTGGATGTATATGAAAAGCAATATGTACCACTGAATACAAGAATGTTGCTTCTATTCACTTGTAACAACGGCAAAAATGGCGGCTTTGCTTGGTTACCATGGAGATATAGAGAGCGTGAGCTGTAATCCACTTGCCATCACTTCTGCTGGTTGACTGGGGATAGTATAAAAGAATTATGCTGCAGAGTAACTGCATTTTGATGGAGTAGTACTTAACAGTGTGTAGTACTGTTAATATGCAATATAGTCCATCAGCAGTAAGTATGTAGAAGAGTATTCGGACACAGCCACCTAAACACACCTATGTCAGAATGTTGTTTATTGACTAGAGCGCTACATTTAATACCACTGTACCATCTAAAGGCAGGCCTCAGACAGCGAGAGCAGGTACCAGCTCCTCATCTACCATAGTTCTCAACACAGGGGCACCGCGGGGTCGTTCCCTTGGTCCATTAATCTACAGCCTGCTCATACATGACTGTGTCGCCAAATATCATAACAGCATGGTGACACTTGCAGATGACGCCACAGTAAATGTATGGGTGAATGTGCTTTGAGTGGTTGGTAGACTAGAAAAGCGCTATATAAATGCAGTCCATTCATCATTTACCATTTAATTCTACTGATAGATGATAACAAATTCAAATGTAATGAATAAGTTTGCGGATGACACCACAGTCATTGGCCGTATCACCAAGAATGACGAGACGGTCTACAGGGACGAGATTCAGCACCTTACATCATGGTACACTACCAACAAGCTTGTTCTCAATGTGCAGAAGACGAAGGAGCTGATTGTGGACTTCAGGGGGTCTAGAAGCTGCAGCCACTCCCCCATACACATCAATGGGGTGGAAGTGGAGCGTGTCTCCAGCTTTAAATTCCTTGGAGTCCACATCAGCGAGGAACTTTCCTGGACATTAAACACCCAGGCCCTTGTGAAAAAGGCCCAACAACGCCTGCATTTCCTGAGGAGGCTGAGGAGCGCCCGTCTATCCCCCCAAATTCTCACCAACTTCTACCACTGCGCCACAGACAGCATCCTGACCAGCTGCATCTCAGTGTGGTACGGCAACTGCACCTCAGTAGACCAGAAAGCTCTGCAGCGGGTCGTCAAGTCGGCCCAGCATATCACCGGTACCCAGCTCCCAGCCATAAAAGACATTTATCACAAACGCTGCCTTCGAAGGGGTCTCAGCATCAGCAGAGATCCCACCCACCCCAACCATGGACTGTTCTCGCCCCCGCGCTCTGGGAGGCGCTACAGAAGCCTCAGGACCTGCACTACCAGGCTCAAAAACAGCTTCTTTCCACAAGCTGTTGCCCACCAGACACCAGTTTACATCAATAATGTCCCTGTTGAAATTGTGAAGAACTTCATATTTTTAGACATTCAGATCTCAGACTGCCTTCTCCTGGTCTCTAAATACCAGTTGTGTCATTAAGAAGACACAACTGAGATGTCTTAAAAAAATCAGAATGTCCACAAAAACCCTAGTCAATTTCTATCAGACCACCACAGAGAGCATCCTTACTGGAAGCATACTGGTGTGGTTTGGCAACCTGACTGAACAGGACCACAAACGACTGAGAAGGATCGTAAAAACGGCTTCAAACATCACAGGAACAGCACTGCCACGGTTTCAGGACATGTACACTACCCGTTGCAGAAGGAAGGCCCCAAGTATGATGGAGGACACCAGCCACCCAGCACATGGTCCGTTCTCCTTCCTCAGGACAACGCTTACAGAGCGTTAGAGCCCCGACCAGCCACCTCACAAATAGTTTTTACCCACAGCCGGTCAGAATAATGAATAGAAGGTACCTCACATAATTTCAGTGATTTATTATTTCGTGGGAATTCTGAATTCTTGCTGGGATAGACTCCAGCATCCCCGCGACCCTGACAGCAGGATAAACAGTTTGTATAATTGATGGATGGATAGTTTTTTAAGGGCTGAGAATGCATTTAAGTGCATTTGAAGGTACACGTTACTTTTTACATATACTATATGACAATTAAGTAAACATGAACTTCATTTACAAAGATAACAAACTTCCCACAATGCCAATTTTGCATGACTGCCAAGTAACAGGAAGTTGAACTGGCTGGATGCTTACATAAAAAAAACGCAAGGGCCAGGACACAGCGTGCTACAAGTTGGAAGACTAAGAGTGTCACAAGCCCATTGAGACATCAAGCAGCTTTTGGGCACTTCTTGCCAGACTCAATTCATTTCCCATTAAAGTGAGTGATGCGGGAGATGGGGTGATTCACTGATAGCCAATCGGATTAAGGCGTTCCGCTTCTTATTGACCATACTGAAACAACAGACTTCCCACTTCCTGCTAAAAATATATATATATATATATATATATATATATATATATGGACATGAAGCTCATCATTTACAGCCTGTAGAATCCTTTTTTATAAAATGCCCAGCTCAATATTTTCCTCCTCATTTAATAAAACATGGAATAAAGGGAGGAATTGACTTGAACAATAAACACTACTAGCTAAAATGCTTGCAGCACATCAAAGCTACATGGAAGAACCAGACCCCCCCACCCACCCACCCCCCTCCCAAAAAAAAGCAGGGGTATTTGGCTACAAGCTATCAGCACCAGCAGCTTCAGTGGTACGCCGCGTTGCGTCTGAACACAACTTAATAAAATGTTTCATGTTCAGCCAGAGGGCATGAGCCCCATATTGGCACGAACAATCAAGAAATCCATCCATTTTCTGTACTGGCTTAATGCAACTCAAAAGTTATGAGGGCGGGGGGCTGGAGTCTGTACCAGCTTGCAAAGCTTCACAGAGAACAACTAAAAAGTGAATGTATGTTGGCTTGCAGGACATAATAAACCCCTACCAAACCCCCGATTGTATTTTCTCTAGTTTCTGCACTATGATCCTTCAGTCAAGTCAAGTCAATCTTATTTGTATAGCCCGATATCCCAAATTACCACTTTGCCTCAAGGGGCTTCCATGTACCTGTGACCAGGCGCTGTACTGCCAGCTCTTCAGCAGACAGTCCCCATGGCAGGGCTCTCTGGTTTGGGGTTTGGACAGATGTCCACAGGCCCTGGCCTCCATCCTCTCGCTCTGTCTCTTCGCCAGGCTGTACTTCATACACTGGACGTCCAGGCTGCGGTGTCCAGGGCCGCATTTTGCCGAACATTCACTCTTTCCAGCTACATGCCACCTGTGTGAGTAGGACAGGAAGGACAGGTGTTCAGATCTGGAACATGAGGTTGAACGAGATGTATGAGATTTTGGAGGGGTTTTTTTCTCCCCAACTGTACTTGGCCAATTACCCCACTCTTTCAAGCTAACCCGGTCGCTGCCCCACCCACTCTGCTGATCCGGGGAGGGCTGCAGACTACCACATGCCTCCTCCGATACATGTGGAGTCGCCGGCCACTTATTTTCACCTGACAGTGAGGAGTTTCGCCAGGGGGATGTAGCGCGTGGGAGGATCACGCTATTCCCCCCAGTTCCTCCTCCCCCCCTAACAGTTGCCCCGGCCGACCAGAGGAGGCGCTAGTGCAGTGACACATACCCACACCCGGCTTCCCACCCGCAGACACGGCCAATTGTGTCTGTAGGGACGCCCGACCAAGCCGGAGGTAATACAGGGATTCGAACTGGCGATCCCCGTGTTGGTAGGCAACAGAATAGACCGCTACGCTACCCAGACGAGATTTTATTTTATGTGCAGCCACTTTTACAATTTTTTTTGGGGGGGGTGGTGGGGGGGCACGTTGGTGTGTTATTGAGATTGTGTGGATACAGGCAACATGACTATGTTTCCTTCGTCTTCATGCAAACACGGTGCAGAGCAGCACGAGAGGTTCACTTGCATTTGAAGACGGATGACCATCTTCTCACCGCGGCGATCTTGGGCTACACAGCTGTGCAACACATATTCAAATATCTATTGAGATTTAACAAAGACGTGTCTAGGCAACACTTAACCCAAGTAGTATAATTTTGGAAGGAACACGATTCATGTCAAATTAAATTTTTAGGGTACGTGAATAAATGCATCATTATGCATCATTTGAATGTAAATGTCATCATATGCAAAATTACTTTGTACTACTCAGAAAGCTGCAGCTCGTCTGGTGTTCAACCGCCCTAAGTTCTCCCACACAACTCCCCCTTCTCCTGTCCCTACACTGGCTCCCAGGAGCAGCTCCCATCCAGTTTAAGACTCTGGTGCTAGCCTACAGGGCAGTGAAAGGAACAGCTCCTTCCTATCTCCAGGCCATGGTCAAGCCCTACACCCCCGCCCGACCACTTCGCTCTGCTGCCTCGGGACACCCGGTTGCCCCGTCGCTCAGAGGCCCCTTGCTGCCGATCGACCCGATCACGGCTCGGTTCTGTCCTGACCCCACAGTGGTGGAATGAACTCCCCACTGATGTCAGGACAGCCGAGTCGCTGCCCATCTTTCGGCGCAGGTTCAAAACTCACCTCTTTAAGGACTACTACCCTGTTACTTGTTCTTAGCACTTATTGTATTCACTCATTTAAAAAAAAAAATCTCTTGCACTTTTACTTTAGCACTTGTTTTGCTCTTAGATGCTTGTTTAGATGCACTTCTGACCTCTGATGACTAGTAGTTCTCCTGATTTCCTGCGTTAAATGATGCACCTTTTTTGGTGTCCGGGTGGCATAGCGGTCTATTCTGTTGCCTACCAACATGGGGATCGCCGGTTTGAATCCCCGTGTTACCTCCGGCTTGGTCGGGCGTCCCTACAGACACAATTGGCCGTGTCTGCAGCTGGGAAGCCGGATGTGGGTATGTGTCCTGGTTGCTGCACTAGCGCCTCCTCTGGTCGGTCGGGGCGTCTGTTCAGGGGGGAGGGGGAACTGGGGGGAATAGCATGATCCACCAATGTGCTACGTCCCCCTGGTGAAACTCCTCACTGCCAGGTGAAAAGAAGCGGCTGGCGACTCCACATGTATGGGAGGAGACATGGTAGTCGGCAGCCCTCCCTGGATTGGCAGAGGGGGTGGAGCAGCGACCAGAACGGCTTGGAAGAGTGGGGTAATTGGCCGGATCCAATTGGGGAAAAAAAGGGGGAAAATAAAAAAAAAAGAAGTTTTTGTTTCGATGTGTGTGTGTGTGTGTGTGTGTGTGTGTGTGTGTGTGTGTGTACAGGTGAATGGAAGTGCACCTGAGTTCACAGTCAGTGTTGCAGGGCTCAGTAACAGCCCCTGGTCGGGGTAAACGTTCACAGCGTTGGTCTGACACTTCAAGATGATCGCTCTTGCGCACACACACGGCCTTGCGTCTCCGCTCACCTACAGCCAAATATACACAAACACATGCGGACAAACACGCAAAGAAAGGTAAGGTTCAAATTAGAAAACATCTGGACAACACACTGCCTGCAAAAAGACCTCCCCTCCCCCTTCACCCTCCCCTTTAACTCGTCCGACCGGCCCTCTGATGAGTCTTAGCTGGCCGCGGCGGTCTGGCGGCCCCAGATCTCGGCTCTTCTCCTCTTCTGCATCCTGTTAATGATGTCTTGTTTCTCAACTGGCAGGAAGGTTCACTGCCTCGCTTCCAGAGGGGAGGTTTAAGGGGCTTAGCCCGTTAAGAGGCAGGCTCAGAGGGAGGCTGTGGGGAGGCGAGGTTGGCTGGGTTCACAACGGATGGATGAACGGATGGATGGACAGACAACAGAATAGTTCTAGGGAGGGCAAAGGGATGGTCGAATATGGATTTGAAGAAACATAATAGGGCTTTTGCATATTTTAGCCCCCTACAAGTTGTGTAAACGTCACATTACTCGCCACCATGTTCCAAAGCCTACCTTTTTTTTTCCATTTGAATAACTGATTTCCCTGTTTTCTCTAATGCAAATGTTGAGGTGATGAATCCATATTAAAATTCTTTGCTCCTCCTGCTTCCATTTCTGTCATTGTTTTTTCTTTCTGGTATTTTTACTTTTTACTTGACAGTGATAACAGACAAACAGGAATGACAGGGGATGACATGCGGATTTGAACCCGGGCGGCTGCGGTAAGGACTCAGCCCTATGCGGTACCAGGTGAGCCACCGGGGCGCCCCATCTGCTGACATTTCTGTTACCACGAGGAATTCATTTACGTTTGAATTTTGTTTGTGAAGGATCTTTTTTATTTTTTTAGGGACTATTTTCTGGTGCGGAGATACATTCTGTTGTGCAGGCGTCATGTGTCGTGACACACAACTTCTAAAGTCCATCCATCCATCCATTATCCAAGCCGCTTATCCCAACCAGAGTCACGGGATGCTGGAGCCTATCCCAGCAGTCACTGGGGGGCAGGCGGGGAGACACCCTGGACAGGCCATCACAGGGCAACACACACACACACACACACACACACACACACACACACACACACACACACACACACACACACACACACACACACACACACACACACACACACACACACACACACACACACACACACACACCTAGGGACAATTTAGTGCAGCCGATTCACCTGACCTACATGTCTTTGGTCTGTGGGAGGAAACCGGAGCCCCTGGAGGAAACCCAGGCAGACATGGGGGGAACATGCAAACTCCACACAGAGGATGACCTGGGACGACCCCAAAGGTTGGACTACGCCGGGGCTCGAACCCAGGACCTTCTTGCTGTGAGGCGACCGCGCTAACCACTGCGCCACCATGCTGCAACTTCTCAAGTCAACCCCAGCTTTCAACTGTATTATCCTGCCATGATAGCATAAGTTTGGCAAACAAATAACGATGGCAGAATGTCCACTGTAATGGACTATCTATCTAAGAGCAAGTTTTTAGAAGCTAATTTTTGTACCATATGGACAATGAATGGAAACCAGCGGCTGACTGGTTGCATTTAAAAAGCATTTTTCAAAATGCATTTAAAAATCTGAAAATCTACAGTGCGCTTTGGAAAATGGTCGGTGGAAATGTAAGTTTATGCAATTTGTTATCAACGGGCTAAAACGCAAAAATACTTGTACGGCCCTTTAAACAAGGCGTGTGAACGTGTGTGTGTGTGTGTGTGTGTGTGTGTGTGTGTGTGTGTTTCTGCTTGGGTCACATGACATGAGCGACTGATCCAAAGTTGTGAAAAATCACCTAATCAACCTTTGAGGAAACTAAAATGTCAAAGGGCAGTGAGGTCAGCCTGCTCCTTTTCTTCTTCTGTGGTTTTATTAGACCGCTGAGAGCAGTGAGGAGGGAACAGGCTGTTGGACAGAGATATATCACAGGATAATATGCGCTGGGATTCAAAATGGTACGCATTCGGGTATTCAGACTCCAAGAAGCCTGTAAAGAATTACTGTTCATCTCCCATTTGAAATTTCAAACATTTTGGGATTTTTTTTAACTGGATTCTAAGATTTTAATGAGGAATATGACACATGCTGGTACTGGTACACCAATTTCTGAGCTGAATAGAATACTTTAAGATAATAACTATGTATATGTACATATGTCTGTTTGACTGACTTTTTTACATTTTCCGAGAATATTTGTGCAATGCCAAAGCAATAAATTTAGAAGCTATTTCAAGTTTACAGTTACAATCTGGAGAATTTACAGACAAACCGATGTCCATACTTTCTATCTCTGCCATATGGAAGACAAGAGCTCATCTATGAATATCTGAAACATGATTGCTTTTTTTTTGTATTTGCTCATTCCAAGATTTATTGTCTTGTAAGATTTTCCAAAGAAAAATAATATGGTACACTGTGTTCTACGTCTTCATCATAGTAGCCCGATGAGGAAGAAGAAGGTAGGTAGTGTTGAATTGGAAGTGAAGCTGTTGTGTCTAACGAGCAGATATGACAGAACAAGCCAGTCGAAGACCTTTACCAACAGAAAGTACAACATCCGTCAGTAAAACTCAGGTCCAGCCTGGTTTTCTTGTGTTCGGTGGTGAGGAAGGCGCTGCTGACACCACGGCACGACAGACTGACTCATTTTGAACGGGTCTCTGGGATTTGGTTATCAAACATCAATACAATTACAGTTTTCACCACGGATATCGTTAAGCTCAATAAAAATGACTCAGGATTGTAGTTTTAACAAACAAACAAAAAAAAGATGGCTGAATTCATCAGTGTGTGTCCGTTTTATGGGTCAGCCATGTGCTTACCCTGACACGAGCGGCTGCACTCCAGCCAGGAGCCTAAGGGCTCCCAGACAAACTGTTCCCTGTGTTCCTCGATGGGAATGTTGAAAGAGTACCGGACGTCTGGATTGTGGAGATTTCCCACACACAAGACCTGGGGAGGAGGAAGGGGGGGGGAGATAAGGTTAGGAAAGACGGGTTTAAAGGGTTTAAAGTGTGCTTTAGGTATTGTGCCTCAGTTTCATTAAAGACATGTCACTCCTGAACCACAACCTGTGGTAGAAAAGAAGTCCAGCTAAAGTGCCAAGGGGGTGAAAATGAACGCGACGCGTCTTCTTTAAAGGCGCTATATGCGTCACTACACTTGTACTCCCCCCCTCTAGTGTTCAGTGAGGGGAATAACAACAAAAAAAGTCAAAGCATGCAAGACAAACAAATTCAAATGGAAAGGTAGTAGCAGGTGTGCACGTATGCCAACAACAGCCATTTTTGAATGCGCCTTGGTAGGTATCAGTTCTGCGACCTTGGACAAATTCTTTCAGGGGTGCGAGACTTCAACAGAAACAACGAAGCTGGGCAGGCTCCTGGTGTGTGTGTGTGTGTGTGTGTGTGTAGGGGGGGTTAGCGGTGAGGCTCTTTAACCCTGTTCACAACTGGCATTAAAAAGCATTTTGACATTGGGGTGGCGTGGCGGTCTATTCCGTCGCCTCCCAACACAGAGATCGCCGGTTCGAATCCCCGTGTTACCTCCGGCTTGGTCTGGCATCCCTAAAGACACAACTGGACGTGTCTGTGGGTGGGAAGGCGGATGCGGATATGGGTCCTGGCCGCTGTACTAGCGCCTCCTCTGGTCGGTCGGGGGCGTCTGTTCGGGGGGAGGGGCAACAAGGGGGAGTAGCGTGATCCTCCCACACGCTACGTCCCCCTGGCGAACCTCCTCACTGTCAGATTAAAAGAAGCAGCTGGTGACTCCACATGTATCAGAGGAGACATGTGGTAGTCTGCAGCCCCCCCCCCCCCCCCCCGGATCGGCAGAGGGGGTGGAGCAGCGACCGGGACGGCTCGGAAGAGTGGGGTAACTGGCCGGGTACAATTGGGGAGAGAAAAGGAAACACAAATATGAACGCAACCAAGACTAAGAATCCGATCACCCGATTCCCATTCAGAGGCAATCGGAGACACGTGATCACATTGGTAGTGGAGTGTGAATGAATACGTGTTTCCTAACCACTTATGTAGGACGGCATTCATCATTTACCTAAGTGGAAACATGTATACGCCACTTTAGTCATCAAAACATCTCCTGATCAAAATATCTACAACAAGGGATACCAGTGAATGGAGCAACAGTGACACTATGTCTATTCAGGAATCGGCAACGTTATCCAGAAGGGGCCGGTGTGGGTGCAGGTCTTTGTTCCAACCAAGCGGTTACACACCTCAGTCTATTAGTCAACCGATAGTCTTTGCTAAGGACCTTGATTTGTAGACTCAGGTAAGGAGACCTGCACCCACGCCGGCCCCTTCTGGATCTTCTCTCTGGTGTGAATAGTCAGATAAAAATTAACTCTTGCATTTCTATCAAAAGTGGCATACATATGAGGACATTTCTAATGAAAGGGAGAAAAGTGGGTGCAGTAATGTTCTAAGGAGGGGCATGTCAACATTGTGGAAGTGATGTATGCAGTTATTTGCATGTTGAGCAGAACAGCAAAAAGCTGATCGTGAGTGGTCACTGGGATGCATATTGTTGTATTTGTTGAACGAATGGCTGACGTGTCAGACACAATCTGGACGTATCTGGACAGAGGGAGACGGGTCTAAACAGGGCCTTTGTTTTATTTTCTTCTTTTTTTTTAAATTCTTTTTTGTCCCCCCCCCCGCCCCACCCCTTTTCTCCCCAATTGTATCCAGCCAATTACCCCACTCTTCGGAGCCGTCCCGGTCACTGCTCCACCCCTCTGCTGATCCTGGGAGGTGCTGCAGACTACCACATGCCTCCTCCGATACATGTGGAGTCGCCAGCCGCTTCTTATCAACTGACAGTGAGGAGTTTCACCAGGGGGACGTAGCACG
>NC_079216.1:7932591-7957591 GCF_029633865.1 Lampris incognitus | reverse complement strand
CACTACTGGACTCAATAACAGCTATAATAAATATGTCATTACATTTCATTTATAAAGCACTTGACAATGTCAGCACTGCATTAATGAGCCACAATGTAATGTGGACAGTAAGAGAATGAATTCAGCACTGACCACTGCATTCACCATTCACTGCTAAAAAAAAAAAAAAAAAAAATCTCCTGGACTGAATTTTTTGCACTCCAGCAGATGTTGATCAGATCCACAGTCCTCCTGGTTGATTCTTGAGAGTTGGGAATGGCAGAGTTAACGAGCATTTCCTCCCACAGCCTATGGCATAGACTTTGGAAGGAAATGCTCGCTAACTCTGGGATTCCCAAGCCTCCAGTTCACTTCGCATTGGCATAGAGTCTATGCCATAGACTCTATGCCAATGCGAAGTGAACTGGAGACTTTAGAATGTCCATAGGTGTGGTGTGTGAGTGATGGTGTGTGTGTGTCTGTGTGTGTGTCCACAGGTGTGTGGGCCCTGAGGTACACTGGTGACCCATTCAGGGTGTCTAACTGCCATCTGCCCAGACTCCCAAACCCGTGACACTGAACTGAATTAAGCAGGTTTAGGACGATGGATGAAGGACTCACTTTCCCCCCACAGAGCTTCTCAATTAGTTTGAGCCAGGGGTTCGAACCAGGAACTTTCTAGTCACACACCCACTCCTTTGACCTTTGGGCTCATACCACCGCGGCAGGTGCGGACTGGCCGTCGGGAAGTTCGGGAATTTTCCCAGTCGGTCTTTATTTCCCAACACCGTATTCAATAGGTCATCTTAGCTGCAGCGACATGTGTGGTGCAATCCATGCTAGCAGGTAGCAGTTGCCATCACAAGTATCTAGCACTTGTTGCCGAAACATGGACAGAAAGAGAAAACTCGGGGCCAGCGGTGCACAGAAGGTGCGCCAAAAAAGAAAAAAGAAAAAGAAAAGGGCTTTGCTGGCTGTTGCCGAGAAGTGTGCTAAGATAACGGATTTATTCAAGCAGTCTGCAGGTGATGATGAGGACGGTGGCGAAGAGGCAGAAATGTCAAAGTGGAGTGAGCAGGTGCTCGGTCATGGTTACGTGCTATGTGCTGTGAACTAGCTAAATGAGCTAGCTAAAGAACAACATGTTTTTGTTAACGTTCCGCTGCAATTTTCCTCCAGACCACTCATTAATTCTTTTGCGCATTAAAGGCTACAGCAATAAAAATTATTTGTTCAACACTTACTCTACAATCTACACAAACAGGTGAACATGGCTCTGAACAGGGAAGGGAAAGGATGGAAGAGGAGGGAGCACAGATCCAATTAGAGGTGCACTATTGGGGGCATCCAAGTAGCATAGTGGTCTATTCTGTTTCCTGCTAACACGGGGCTCGCCGGATTGAATCCCGGCATTACCTCCGGCTTGGTCGGGCGTCCCTACAGATGCAATTGGCCGTGTCTGCGGCTGGAAGCTCGATGTGGGTATGTGTTCTGGTCGCTGCACTAGCGCCTCCTCTTGTCTGTTGGGGCGCCTGTTTGGGGGGAGGGGACTATGGAAAATAGCATGATCGTCCCATGCACCACGTCCCCCTGGTGAAGCTCCTCACTGTCAGGTGAAAAGAAGCGGCTGGCGACTACACATGTATCAGAGGAGGAGGCATGTGGTAGTCTGCAGCCCTCCCTTGATCGGCAGAGGAGGTGGAGCAGAGACCTACCCTTGAAATTGTGTTTTTATAGCAGAATTTTAACACTGGGGACTATGGCACTTTCGCGTGGCGGCGAGGTGAATAAGGTGAATTATTTTTGGTTCATCTAGTGTTGCTCCAGTTCTCCTGTGCTGAGATCAGCAGTGAATGATTTGCAGCAATCCCCTCCAGGCTACCGCCTCGCGGAGATAAAAAAAATCTTGTCTCAAGTTTGACCTTGTCTGATGCCCACTCCACATTTCTAATAAAGAACACAACTATGGACTACAACTGTTTTGCGCTTCATCATTACACTTGATTCCATTTCTATGGACCCCGGACTGTCCCATTTTTTAAGTACCCTGTCAAATTCCCTCCCTAAGAAGTGAGGACAGGATAAGCATATAAGTACACCCGGAGCATGCAAACTATGGAAACTGTCAACCTGGTCCCCACCGCCGCCCCCAATGGAGGAAGCCACAGAATGCCCATTGGGCCGACGAGCTTCCCAGTACCCGCCCCAGCTTAGCCGTTGACCACGACACAATCCTTCGCCACCACACAGCGACCCAGGAATAAATGTTTTAGACAACGAAAAACAAAACCATGCTGCAGGATCGCTGAGGTTTACCTCAGAAATGCTTCTCTTAACATTTTAAGAGAAATGGAAGTCGTAATACTGGTGCAGATGTTAAACAGATATCTGCTGGCTTAATACAATTGTTGATCCAGTTAATAGCAGAGAAGAGGGCACAGGTCTCTACATCACCTTGTTTTCATCTTATTTATTTTCTCACTGAGCCCTATGTTTTTATTGCCATAAATCATGAGGGGGTAAAACAAATAAAGTGGCTAGTAAAGGAGAGCGCTTGTCTTGCTCAGAGCCTACTCTGGATGAGAGGGTGATGGGGGGGAGGGCGAGAGAGAGACAGAGACAGAGGGAGAGACAGACAAAGAGGGAGAGAGAGGGAGGGACAGACAGAGAAACAGACAGAGCGAGGCCGCGACTTACATAGAGGACCAATGACAAGACAGACAGAAAAACTGAGAGAGAATAGAGAATAAAAGTTAGATAGATTCACACAGACAGACAGATCGATAGATGGACAGAGCGACAGACAGACATATAGACAGAGATGGATAAAGACACATAGATGATGGACAGAGAGACGTACTGGCAGACAGCTAGAGAGCGAGGCAGACAGACAGGCAGAAAGACAAACAGATGGACAGAAAGGTAGACGGAGAGACAGACAGAGAAACACACAGAGACATAGACAGACACACAAATGGACAAAGCCAAATGGACGGACAGTCAGACGGAAGGATGGACAAACAGACAGACAGACAGACAGACAGGTGGAAAGAGACTGGGCTAGTGGAGGGATACCCTGCCTGGTCTGAGTTCCAGTTAAGACTCCCACTCATCAGGAGAAGACAGATTCTCACGGCCTGGTTTACTTCAATACATTCCTCATCCTGTCATCTTGCAAGCCAACACCCCATAGGACAGAACAGAACAGATAGAGACGCTTAAGCTCAGTGCCAAGCTAACACGTGCTAGCAAGACAAGGGTTCCACACCCACAGCCTTTATGCTAACGCTGCCTTGCTGTCCGGGACTCAAGAGGGATTGGATGCAATCAGCAGTTGGCCCTTGGAGAAAAACGGGACAAGCACAACAGTCCAAAAGAGGTGATGTCAGCTCAGAGTTTGGTGCAGAAAGACGTGACAGAGAGATATAGCTGTGTTTACAAGTTGCCAGAGGGTTTAGAAGAGATTCGCTTTGCATCTGCTCTTAATTTGGCTGAGCCACTTATTGTTGCTGAAAATCAAGGCTTACTGCATTCAAATGAATCCAAACACGACATCGGGCCCCATTGTCGAACCAAACCGTGTCCAAATGTCAGTGCTGGCAATGGCAACATGTGGCTGAGATAATTTACTGGCTTCTCCTTGTTCATGCTGGCCTGAATCAACGTGTCAATCAGTCAATAAATCCATCAATCAGTCACACTCGGGTTATATAGTACAGAAATTGGGAATGCAATGCTTTTCATGTGAGAGCCAAAGACAAGCTTTTACCAATACACAGGATTTAGGATTGTGTGTGTGTGTGTGTGTGTGTGTGTGTGTGTGTGTGTGTGTGTGTGTGTGTGTCTGTAGGGTCTGTAGGGTCTGTAGGGGGTCACTGAATGTTGGTCAGTTGTACTGGTGCAGGATCCGGATGAGGGTTGTAGTAAAGGGAGGGGGGGGGATCAGGGGAGTTGTGGTTGATATCTGCTGGATTGTGTTACAATCCTCTACAACTGCGTGCTCTACCATCCATCTACTGAAGTTGTTGACAAACAGTATAGTAAATACACCTGTTCCCATTCCAGTCAGCGGGCAGTGTACTGCACATGTAATGGGAGAAGGAGGGTGTGTGTGTGTGTGTTTGTGGGGGGGGGGTTGTTTACCGTACTCCGCGTCATTAAAGGTCCCCGCCAGGGTCTTACAAGACGAGTTATCTCCACCACACACCCCGCACTTGTCATTCCTGGCCTTGGAGTTCAACACATGGTCACAGCCCGCTTGCTGAGGAGGCAAATATCAGAATCGGAGTCAATTTAATTGCCACGAAAAGCAAAACATCAGATTTAAGAAATGTGTTGTAATGGTGTGGGGGAAAAAAAATATTGATGGGAGTACTGTCCTGAACTTTGCTTATTCTTGTATTTTGTGTAGAATTCAGCCCCCCAGCACAAGTTATAATCAATCACGTGTAGTTAATGTTTCTACTCATAAAGTCAAGAAAAGTAATATAACAAATAGAAATTAATAAGTCAAACAAGTCAAAAAGTAGAAAGTAATAGATATATAAAAAGTAATCACTATAAAAAATTGAATAATAATAATAATAATAATAACATGTGTTAAGAAATAACCCAGCAACTGAGGATGCACAAGCCAGTGCATTCTTAGTGCCGGTCCCAAGCCCAGATAAATAAATATATAAAGTACTTGGACATGTTGCGTAGCGGGGTTATGGCGATGTTTAACGTTGCGCTCACGAACATCTTTTCACCTGGATAGATTGCAGTCGTGCGCAAAATGTACTTGGCAGAATAAAAAGCAGCTCCTGATTGTGATCTATAAACATTTTGCTGAAAACTGAGGTGTCCTCCTCTCCAAGACTCACAAAACATGAATCAGGAGCGGGAGGCCAGCGCCAGAGACGAGTTATAGATGCTGCCTTGACAGCATGAGCTACATCCACATTAGCTGTAAAAAAAAAAAAAAAAAAACGTTTGGGAGCACGGATCGTACAGGCTGGAGGACAAGCTGAGTGTTGGTGTGTGTGGGAGAGAGAGAGCGAGACAGACTGACAGACAGACAGACAGACAGACAGACAGCGACAATAGGAGATACCCGGCAGAGGCCTTGAACACAGATGTCGTAAGTGTCTGGTCCGCACGGCGTTCCATCAATGACACGGTCCTTCAGCTGATAGTAGGCCATTGTCCCGGCGACCCGGCAGAACAGCTTACATCGATCCTTCATTAGTACTAGACAGATGATGGGGAACAAAACGTTGTAAACAAATAGACCGCAGCTTATCAAGTTCACAATACTGGCTTCGACAGAAGTTTTGCACAAGAGGATAAAATGCTACGGGAGGATTCATTCAGATCAGCGTGACAGTTTGGTTAAGTTCAGCGCACATTTTCGCAAGAACAGCCAAAAATATCATTTCTTAGGGGGGGGGGGGGAGCCCCACAATCTGACTACTGGCTCCAGGGCTCGGCCTGTTTGCTTGTATAGCATGAATTGAAAGAACGAATCAACATGCAGTAACCTAGAGATGGCGGTCCTTGCCAGACGGCAATCTTGCGTAGCTGAGCAGACCCTCCCAGAAAGGAATGAGATACTCCTACATGAGGGCAACCGGCCAGGATATCTGCATGAAAAGGGCTGCGAGTTGCATTAATGCGGATTGCCCTGCACATTTTTGCTGTAGCCCCTCGCTATCAGGGCAATGCAAAATATCTTGGAAGAATATACACGTTGACATAAAGTGTGCCTTCGGAGCCAAGTGAAAAGAAGAGTGTGTCTGGGAGTCTGAAAACGCGGGGCGTCAAGACGTGGAAGGGGACGCATGTTGGTTATCGCTTTTTTATCTCGTGTTGCTTCATGAGGAGATTGAGCAAAAAGTGCAGATGATGCAAGTGTGTCTCGATTCTTCGTGCCCTCATTCATATCTGTGTTGTCCTACACGTGCATTTAATATCATTTCGCCTCTTTGGGAGCTGCAGAATGTAGCGGCATGTCACAATATCGTCTAGAAACCTCTGCTTCATATCTCCCAGCTCCCTGAGGGGGTTTTCATATGTTTTGGAAAGTGCACAATGCACACTTGAGATTAAAAATAAGAAAAGCTTATTATTGAATATGTTATTCCCCCCCCCCTTTTCTCCCCAATTGGCCAATTATCCCCCTTTTCCGAGCTGCCCTGGTCGCTGCTCCACCCCCTCTGCCCATCCGGGGAGGGCTGCAGACTACCAGTCGCTTCTTTTCACCCGACAGCGAAGAGTTTCACCAGGGGGATGTAGTGTGCAGGAGGATCACGCTATTCGTCTCTGTTCCCCTTCTCCTCCGAACAGGTGCCCCGATCAACCAGAGGAGGCGCTAGTGCAGCGACCAGGACACATACCCACATCTGGCTTCCCACCCGCAGACACCGCCAATTGTGTCTGTAGGGACGCCCGACCAAGCCGGAGGCAACACGGGGATTTGAACAGGCGATCTCCATGTTGGGAGGCAACGGAACAGACCACTACACTACCCAGATGCCCCTGAACATCTGTTCAATGGCTTCAGAACCTATCTAGCTAGCAAGACTAAATCGGTACTGATGGGTAATTTAGTTGTTTGAAGCAATAAAATCCTCACTGTGCAGCATACCAATGTAGAAATCTGTCTTTTCCATCTACCAAGGCTTTTCTGACAGGGCCTTCATGTACCAGAATGCATTACGTGCAAGCTTTCTATTACCATCCATAAAATCCTCTGTGCTCATGACAGTGCAACACTCATCATCTGAATCCGGAATAGTGGAAACCCACCATCCACAGATTTGCTAGCTTGCAGACATTCTGCCGTCAGTATTTTGGTTTTGTCCTCTGTAAATGCATACCTACTTCAAAAACCCCTCTGTCTCCTTACACACTTGATATCCCTCAGTAAGATGACACTCCTAGCTCTTTAGATACCGTTTTCTCAATATTCTTCGACACGTTTAAGTGTCCCAACTGTTTTTCTTTTTTTACTTTGTAACTTGCCGAAGACGTTTTGTTTATGTCGAACGTCTCAAGTGAAATTCTGGTTGCGTGTGATGTCATTCAGCGACAACCAACACCCGATGCGACGTGAAGAACGGCGCTCCAAGTGCAGTGTGGCCGACTGACGCATCTAAATTCCCCGAGACGTCAAGTCAGACGGTGAGAGGAGCCATCTTTAAAGGAACATGCCGCCGATGTTTTTGTGTTTCACATTTCTACGTCCCCCTAAAAACAGCAGAAACTCTTCAACATAAGATAACGACAAAACATTTGATTGTGTAGTCTTCAAGACTTGTTTTAATAATTATGTCAGCGATAGCAAAGACTTGCGAAGAATATAATAATAATCATCATTATATTTATATAGAGCTTTTCTAGACATGCATTAAATATTAGATAGAAATTAGATATGCATTAAAATAATACGTTTTGCACTGCGATGTCCTTGTCTGTTCACCCGCTGGTGAACAGACAAGGACATCGCAGTGCAAAACGTATTATTTTAATTTTGTACGTAGTAAATTAACGTTAGTGTCTATCCCACCGCTGGCTCTAATGGGCCTGGTCGGTTCTACATCTACAGCATATCAACGTTTTAGGATAGCATTGAATAGATCGTGCACGTTGCTCGTCTTTATCGTTAAAAATACACTACCGTTCAAAAGTTTGAGATCACCCAAACAATTTTGTGTTTTCCATGAAAAGTCACACTTATTCACCACCATATGTTGTGAAATGAATAGAAAATAGAGTCAAGACATTGACAAGGTTAGAAATAATGATTTGTATTTGAAATAAGATTTTTTTTACATCAAACTTTGCTTTCGTCAAAGAATCCTCCATTTGCAGCAATTACAGCATTGCAGACCTTTGGCATTCTAGCTGTTAATTTGTTGAGGTAATCTGGAGAAATTGCACCCCACGCTTCCAGAAGCAGCTCCCACAAGTTGGATTGGTTGGATGGGCACTTCTTTGAGCAGATTGAGTTTCTGGAGCATCACATTTGTGGGGTCAATTAAACGCTCAAAATGGCCAGAAAAAGAGAACTTTCATCTGAAACTCGACAGTCTATTCTTGTTCTTAGAAATGAAGGCTATTCCATGCGAGAAATTGCTAAGAAATTGAAGATTTCCTACACCGGTGTGTACTACTCCCTTCAGAGGACAGCACAAACAGGCTCTAACCAGAGTAGAAAAAGAAGTGGGAGGCCGCGTTGCACAACTGAGCAAGAAGATAAGTACATTAGAGTCTCTAGTTTGAGAAACAGACGCCTCACAGGTCCCCAACTGGCATCTTCATTAAATAGTACCTGTTAGAGCCTGTTTGTGCTGTCCTCTGAAGGGAGTAGTACACACCGGTGTAGGAAATCTTCAATTTCTTAGCAATTTCTCGCATGGAATAGCCTTCATTTCTAAGAACAAGAATAGACTGTCGAGTTTCAGATGAAAGTTCTCTTTTTCTGGCCATTTTGAGCGTTTAATTGACCCCACAAATGTGATGCTCCAGAAACTCAATCTGCTCAAAGAAGTGCCCATCCAACCAATCCAACTTGTGGGAGCTGCTTCTGGAAGCGTGGGGTGCAATTTCTCCAGATTACCTCAACAAATTAACAGCTAGAATGCCAAAGGTCTGCAATGCTGTAATTGCTGCAAATGGAGGATTCTTTGACGAAAGCAAAGTTTGATGTAAAAAAAATCTTATTTCAAATACAAATCATTATTTCTAACCTTGTCAATGTCTTGTCTCTATTTTCTATTCATTTCACAACATTAGGTGGTGAATAAGTGTGACTTTTCATGGAAAACACGAAATTGTTTGGGTGATCCCAAACTTTTGAACGGTAGTGTATATAGCCGACAAACATTGAAATTTTGTTTCTTTTTGGATTTCCCCCCGCTTTTCTCCCCAACTGTATTTGGCCAATTACCCCACTCTTCCGAGCCATCCTGGTCGCTGCTCCACCCCCACCCCCCGAGTCGATCCGGGGAGGGCTGCAGACTACCACATGATACTAGCCCCCCGCCCCCAATTCACCAACATATTTGCAATTCAACACTATTTTTGAGTCATATAGTAGTCAATAGTCGAGAGTGATTTGTTTCTTCAAAACGAGAGAAGCCTGCCTGTTTGTCATTATCCGACTTTGGTAATGGCTTCAGAACCTATCTAGCTAGCAAGACTAAATCGGTACTGATGGGTAATTTAGTTGTTTGAAGCAATAAAATCCTCACTGTGCAGCATACTAATGGAGAAATCTTGTCTTTTCCATCTACAAAGGCTTTTCTGACAGGGCCTTCATGTACCAGAATGCATTATGTGCAAGCTTTCTATTATCATCCATAAAATCCTCTGTGCTCATGTTGTGGGATGTCGTCCCTACCATTTTAAACGTAACCTGGCCAACAGAATGAGGATGTGTTTTTTTGAACGCCGTCTTTAGAGTAGAGCAGAAATGAAAAACCCAAGCTAAACTAGGCCGTCAACTTACGTCACAATACGTCACTTAGCAGACAGAAAATTAAAAAAACAAAAAACAAAAAACAATGCAGGTGTTTCTCACATGCTTTCTCTGTTGCAGAGAGAGGTGAGGCTGAACGTTCCCTTTGTTGTCAAATGTGGTGTGGGTTCTCGCTCTGAACCCAGAAGACTACAGAGATGTACTCACTGCCACTGTATTTGGGGATCCAGCGGACGGTGGGAAGCAGACCGTTGATGTTGAAGTGCTTGCCATCGAACTGAGAGCACTGCTCCTCGCGGAAGTCCTTCCGTTCGCGGGGGCACGGCTCAGTGTTGCATGAGCGGAACTTCATCCTGCGGCCCACGCAGAACTTCCCGCCATTTCTGGGCCTGGTATGAGACAGCAAAAAAGACTGGAACTGTGATATTCTGCCGTTTTTGTTTTGTTATTATGTGCTCATGTTTGTGTTTTAAATGTCCCTTTTCTGTTTTGTATAGCTTTGCATGGTGTTGCTGACTTGTATGTTATCCATCCATTATCTAAGCGCTTATCCCAGTTGGGGTCATGGGATGCTGGAGCCCATCCCAGCAGTCATTGGGCGGCAGGCTGTGAGACACCCTGGACAGGCCGCCAGTCCGTCACAGGACCCACACATTCATACCTAGCGACAATTCAGTATGTCCGATTCACCTGATCTACGTGTCTTTGGACTGTGGGAGGAAACCGGAGCACTCGGAGGAAACCCACACGGACACGGGGAGAACCTGCAAACTCCACACAGAGGACGAGCTGGGATGACACCCCAAGGTTGGACAACCCCAGGGTTTGAACTCAGGACCTTCTTGCCGAGGCGACTGCACTAACCACTGCGCCACCATGTCGCTTGTATAACGTGTATATGTTATGCTAACTTAAATGTTAATGTTGAGGCTAATGTTAAAGTTGAAAATCTTCCCTGATCTGTCCCTCCCTCTAGCAGTGAGAACTACAAAGTGTAGTCGCCATCGATGCTGATCTGCCATCAGTTCAGCAGTGAACAGTTCCTACCCTAGTAAAAGTGGATCCTGGGACCGAAGCTAACACACAGTCTAATGTATTACAAACTACATCACACTATATGGGAACACTGTTGTACAGTCATATTGACTGCAGAATTGGTAGATTAGCTGTCCAACAGAGGCATCACCAATTCAGCATCACATTTCAGTCCTTTTTCCTGTTTCATTAGGAACGTTTTTTTTTTTTTTTTTTTTTTTTTGCTGCACCAGTGTTCGTCCTACCCGGTCAAAAACGTCATCAGTGGTATATGGAGAATGTCTCCAACCATGGTAAAGATGCCAGTTAGTATTAGGTAACCTGACTCCATGCTCCAGATGGATAAAATAACTCTATCAATGGAGGAAAGTCCCAGATTTAAGCTTCAAATATTAAATTAGATGAGACTTTGATGTTATGATCACTGCAACTTAGCCCAAGGAAAATTCATTGTATGATGTCATACTTGCCAATACAAGATTCTGATTCTGACTCTGATTAAATCTTTATTCAGATTCGACTAGCGCAGATCGCTCCACGACTTCAGAACAAAGCTCGCTTTAACCCTTGTGTTCTGTTGGGGACTCATTTTAAAATAACTATTAAGCATAAACATTGTTAATATAATTAATAATTGAGATGAAAATAAATAAACCAGCGTTTTGTTTTTTTTTGGGGGGGGGGTTCTCCCTTTTTCTCCCCAATTGTATGCGGCCAATTACCCCACTCTTTTGAGTCGTCCCATACGCTGCCGCCCCCCCCCTCCCTCCCTCTGCTGATCCGGGGAGGGCTGCAGACTACCACATGCCTCCTCTGATGCATGTGGAGTCACCAGCCGCTTCTTTTCACCTGACAGTGAGGAGTTTCACCAGGGGGACGTAGCGCATGGGAGGATCGCGCTATTCCCTTCAGCTCCCCCTCCTCCCTGAACAGGCGCCCCAACCAACCAGAGGAGACACTAGTGCAGCAACCAGCACACATACCCACATCCAGCTTCCCACCCACAGACACAGCGACCAAGCCGGAGGTAACACTGGGATTCGATCCGACAATCCCCGTGTTGGTAGGAAACGGACTAGACCGCCACGCTACCCGAACGCCCAAACTGGGCATTTCTGAACAAATTTTACGACTGTATTGCTGTTAAATCCAAAGGTAGCCTGGGCCAATGTGACCGGCAAACGGCACATCCATTGCTAAGTAGCGAACAGGACATAACAGTTACTTTTTGTCTCCATTTTCATAATAAGCAAACCTACTTTGATGGACTGCCGTCCGGAACATGAATCAGGTTCGTTGAACAGGACTTGCAGGCTGGTTTCTCAGTCGAGTCAGATTCTGGGATGAATCACGGATTTATTCAGGTGCAACTCGGACCTGACTAATGCTTGTTTAGTCTCATTAGACTCCTGCTTAACGTGCGCCGGTGTTTTGTCTGTCGCGGTTGGTGTGTTGTGTCTGTTTGCGCGGCCTTATCTGCTCTTACTCAGGATTGTTGCAGTCTCTGGTGGTGCTCCTGGTTCCTCCACCACAGGTCCTGGAGCAAACACTGTACGGCCCCCAGGGGCCCCACTCTCCGTGGACTGGCCGCAGGTCCAGCTCCTTGTTCACACACATTCCACGTCGGCAGTACTGCAAGGGAAGACGAAAAGGCATGTGTATACATACACACACACACAAAGGGATCCTGTTAAAAGAGTGTGGTCTCTTGTGATTGCAGCTCAAGTTTGGAAGAAAAACACAGACTGTGTCGAGAGCAGATTTAATGCACACACAGCTGGGACTGTTGTTCCTCCTTTGCCTTGGCTAATCCCCTGTTTAGATGTAAAACTATATTTGAAAAGAATAACTCATCTAGCTATCATTTACCCCCGGGGAACGCTTCCAAGTCCTCCAGCTGGGACAGGGATGAGAGACAAATGAGAGAGACGTATAGACAAACAGAGGGGCACGAACTTGTCACTTGTGACAGGAAGCTGAGGCACGACACTTCCTTGTTGTCAGTCTTCGTTACAGCTTGAATTGGTGGAGGACATGGACACCGACTGGTGAAAATGACAGCGGGCGCTGATCTTGTATTTTTCCGACATTATCCCCGAAACTACCGTCATGAACGCAGAACGGGGATTATTACCTATAGGCGACCCTTCCACACGCCAAAACTCAAGACCGACCCACCGATGTTTTGTTTTTTTTCACGTGTATCTATTTAAAAAAATGTAAAATATTTCTGAAGGTTACTGACATTCAATGCACACAAGTTATACTGTTGAAAGCCGGCTGTCCGACATTTATCAGATTTTTAGGTAAAACCGGGAGGGAGGTGTAAGTAAGCCTACAGCTTTAGTTTAAGTCACAAATTTGGTCAAAGTCACAAAGTTAAGGGGCGTCCGGGCGGCGTAGCGGTCTATTCCGTTGCCTACCAACACGGGGATCGCCGGTTCGAATCCCCGAGTTACCTCCGGCTTGGTCGGGCGTCCCTACAGACACAATTGGCTGTACCTGTGGGTGGGAAGCCGGATGTGGATATGTGTCCTGGTCGCTGCACTAGCGCCTCCTCTGGTCGCTGCCCGAAGGAAGGGGGTAGTGTAATGACCATGGATGACTAGACTTGCTAGCCCTTAGCTAACGGGTTGGACCCTTTAGTCTACTGGTTAGAGCAGTTGCCTGTGGTCTGGGCTACCCGAGTCCGGTTTCCGGGTGCAGGGGTTTCCTGTTTAGATTCCCGTTTCAGTCGGGGCACCTGTTTGGTTTGGGGCGGGGTGGGGGGGGGACTTGGGGGAATAGCGTGATCTTCCCATGCGTTACATCCCCCTGGTGAAACTTCTCACTGTCAGGTGAAAAGAAGCGGCTGGTGACTCCACATGTATTGGAGGAGGCATGTGGTAGTCTGCAGAGGGGGCGGAGCAGCGACCGGGACGGCTCGGGAAATAGGGTAATCGGCCAAGTACAATTGGGGAGAAAAAGGAGGGGAAATCCCCCCCAAAAAACAAAAAAAGGCCTCAAAGTTCAATTCCCATCATGTGTTTGGTTTCTTTTATTCATCTCTAACTCCAGTTCTTCACAGATATCTGGCTCCTCGACAAAGGCTTTTCGATATGGCTCAGCATGTTTAATACTTTATTCTATTCATGTGTTTGGAGGTGGCGGGATGGGGGAAACATATTGGGGGGTGCTCATGTTCTGGTTTAAGGGAAAGCAAAGCAAAAGAATATTTTGAGATCTTTCTCTGCTGGTGTCATACACCATCCCGTCCTGGATTCTCAAACCGGTAACATCTGTGCTGACATGGCACAAGGTCCTTGGTTAAACCCAATATGGAAAGTACCATTGGAAATGATTCTGAAAGGAGGACGTCATGCCAAACACATCGCCACTGTTCAGTCTCCACCAGTTTATCGCGTGCATCGCCGCTCATGGAAGCCATTATCATCTTCACAACTGTTTTCTTTTCTCCGCACGTTCTCCCACAAGCCGTGTTTCCTGTTTCCCAATGGGCTTGGTTGATGAAAATGTTTATTCCAGATTTCATTGGGAAATCTTTTTAAGTTAAAAAAAAAAATGGAAAAAATGGAAATGTAATCTATTGTATTGATGGTAGGAAATTGGGGTATCGTTGAAAATATCACAGAAGAATAAAAAGGAGAAATCGAGATCAATTTTAGCCCCACTTTAGCTGGGATTTTATTGTCAATACATTTTTACACAGGGTCTTTCCTGGAGGGGGATTATAATTATACGTTTGGTAGTGTGTGTGTGTGTGTGTGTGTGTATCTGTCTGCGGCTAATCTCACAAACTACTGGATCTCTGTCCATCCATCCATCCACTATCCAATCCGCTTATCCTGCTCTCAGGGTGGCGGGGATGCTGGAGCCTATCCCAGCAGTCATTGGGTGGCAGGCGGGGAGACACCCTGGACAGGCCGCCAGGCCATCACAGTGCCAACACACATTCACACAGAGGGACAATTTAGTACGGCCGATTCACCTGACCTACATGTCTTTGGACTGTGGGAGGAAACCGGCGCCCCCGGAGGAAACCCACGCGCACACGGGGAGAACATGCAAACTCCACACAGAGGACGACCCCCAAGGTTGGACCACCCCGGGGCTCAAACCCAGGACCTTCTTGCTGTGAAGTAACCGCACTAACCACTGCGCCATTGTGCCGCACTACTGGATCTATCAGGCTAAATTTTTTTGTGCACACTTACGAGTATGATGAAAAACTCGTTGTTGCGGTGACTAAAAACCTCGAGAAATGTTCGTTCTCGCTACTGCCACTCCCTCTCCTCATTCACTGTCTAGCTCGTTCGACCAACACTGCTTTCCACAGTCAGCCGTCTGCACGCACATCTACGGTTGAGTCAGACTGGGCAGCGACGGTGTCAAAATGTATGTGGGTAGGAGTCTTGCGAGTAAAGAAGTCGATCGTATTTCACAAGTCAGCAAACCATTCACTGCTGATCTCAGCACAGGACGACGGGAGGAACACTGGAAGGACCAACAATAATAACCTCTCGTCTTTCTCTTCCTAGTTGTTGCGGTCAAACCAAAATGGTCACGAGTTTGGGTTTTTTTAAGCCACTTTATATTGTCATGTACAGGTTACCATGACATCTGTTCTCTGCATTTAACCCATCCTACTGTATAGGAGCAGTGAGCAGCTGTAGCGCCCGGGGACCGACTCCACTTCTTCTTTCCACTGCCTTGTTCTGGGGCACAGACATGAGTATTAACCCTAACCTGCAGGTCTTTTTGACCTTTTAAGTTTTGAGAAGTTCATATGAGACTCGGTCGCACTCGTGAAAGGGTCCGTCTAGGAGGCCGCACATCCACATACTGACAGGCAGGTAGATTTTTTGGCTCGAGTGCTGCATATTAAAAACTTTTTTTTTCCCTCCACATTTTCCATTCAATCGACTTGGGTGCGTGGCAAAAGTCTTATAATGGCAGGAAAAACACAAGTTTTTCTGTGTGTGTGTGTGTGTGTGTGTGTGTGCATCTGTCCGCTGCTAATCTTGCATACTACCGGGCCTGTCAGCCTTAATGATGTTTGTGCACAGTTATGATCGAGGACCTCTCGCGGTTGCGGTCATTCAAAACCTTTGAAAAACCTGTTTTATACCGTGATCGAGTTCGAACTCCTCAGCTGGTTTTTCACGTAAGTGCGAGCACCAAAGAAGGGGAGATACGCCTGGCGGGGGATCTGCACTCCACTGAGTGCACTCCTCTAGTCTGTATGTAAGTTAGTCCTGTGTGTCAATGACGGAAAGGCGCCTGGTATCAAGCATGGTGCACCAACCTAATCTTGCCAAGAAGCGCTAACAGTGCTTTCATACGCATAGCATAGCAGGCCCATTACTGTTTGTGTGTGTGTGTGTGTGTGTGTGTAACTGAATCCTCTTTCTTGGAGGTGAAGATAGCGGAGGGTCCTGTTCACCTGAAAGAATGCAGGACAAGACGGCGTCTGTCTGGGTAGGTAGTCCGCCGTCCGGGCACACGGGCTCGGGAGAGAAGGTGGCACCGTGATAAGGAAACTCTAGAGCTGAGATAACAGCAGGAACAAACTTCAGCGCTGGCCTGAGATCAGCTGCTATGTACCGACCCTCTACTCGGATACACAAGAGTTGAACGCACAAAGCTGGCAGCTTGGTGTACAACGCCGGTGAACAAACGCTGAGCACCACTTCTCTGCAGTTGAGAAATCGTACCACTATCATGCCCATGTCGCCCCAAGTTAGAAATGAGGGTCAGTGCTTAATGAAGGTCAATACTCAACGTATAGTACCATATGTATGATTCCTAATGGTGCGATACTCACTGTGTGAACACTGAATAGTGGAGACTTGCACTGGGCAATGTGGAAAATATTATCATGATAATCACAGAAGAGCTTATATGAGATCTATATATATATATATAATGATATATTTGATATTATATATTTGGGTGGCACAGTGACGCAGTAGTTAGCGCTGTCACCTCACAGCAAGAAGGTCCTGGGTTTGAACCCCGGGGGGATGTCCACCCTTGGGGGTCATCCCAGGTCCTTCCTCTGTGGAGTTTGCATGTTCTCCCCGTGTCTGCGTGGGTTTTCTCCGGGTGCCCTGGTTTCCCGCACCATCAAAAAGGCTTGCATCCGGTCTGTGCCCTTGACCGAGGCGTGGCAAGCCGAACTGGGGTTGGTTCCCGGGCGCTGCGCGGCGGCTGCCCACTGCTCCTAGCTACACAGCTAGGATGGGTTACATGCAGATTGTAAGTTCCCCACAGGGATCAATAAAAGTATCTCAAAAAATATCTCAAAAATATCTGCTTATGGATGTAAAAATGCTGTTTAACAACCCAGCTGAGGTTCGTCATACTGCACTGTTTGGTAACGTAAAGCACAATATCAAACCCAAACTGACCTCATTTTGTGAAAAATTTTAGGTAACAGATTCACGTTATCATTTAGACCAAAAAAAAAAACGTACATCATGATATGACAATATTTGAATTTCACCGCAGTACAATACGATTGACAGACAATAAACAATGATACTGAATTATTACCCTGCCCAAGTGGAGACAGCTTTTCTGCTAGTTTCAAATCTTAATTTGTCTCGAATGATGTCATATAGCCCTGTTGTTTTATGAGTGCATCTTTGTGCGAACTCACGACATCAAAACTCCACTCTACTTATTCCATCTATCGTTTCAAAGCAGAATACTAAGCGGCGCTGTTCTGGAAAGTCTGCTCGGGGGAGAGAACAGCATCATGCACGGCTCATCAGCCGATTCTTCATAATTGCATTATTAAGCCGGGGCGGATATCAATCAATGTCCTCCCCCACCTGGTTGACCGCCAAGCCGGCTGGGGTCTTCCCACGTGCAAAACACACAACAATGACTTTGGGTGAACATCTGTGAAATACAGCACTGCAGCCGCGTGCACGCACGCAGACACGCAAACAAACACACACACTGACTTTGGCGCCGCCGCCTCTGCTGTCCAGGGCCTAATATGTGGGTGTGTGTGTGTGTAAAACTCTAAAGATGGATGATGAAGTCTATGCATGATGACAGTCAGGTGTTTATAGCTGCAGGCTGCGGACTAAACAAACCACAAACATTTCGATAATCCAGACACTGGTTTGAGTTATGTAAAAGTTTACACACACACACACACACACACACACACACTTTCTGATTCCACTGTACATTAAAAGCGGGGTCAGTTTCTGAACAGCGCTGTCTGGATAAGAAGCATGTGAAGGAAAGTATTAAAGCACACCGCAGCCTATGGAAATGGTTTTCACACAGTGACTTGAGATTAAACAGGTGCCACTTCTTGCATTAAGAAAGTTAAGAGTGAAGAAGAGAGAAACTTGGGGGGAAATCAGTGAGACGGACGTTTACAGACGTCTCTTGGGGACCCCGAGGCCCGCCGGGCCCAGTCGGTGTGCCAACATTTTAAGCTCCGATGAAATGAAAAATGTATTTTCACTCTTACCGCCACCTTTATCTGCACTTAATTGATAATCATCCAACAATATGTTGTAAAAATATTCAAAAAAGGGGACCAGAGTGTGTGCTCCAGTTATCAGGGCATCACACTGCTCAGCATCCCTGGGAAAGTCTACTCTAGGGTGCTGGAAAGGAGGCTCCGACTGATTGTCGAACCTCAGATCCGGGAGGAACAATGCGAATTCCGTCCTGGCCGTGGAACAACAGACCAACTCTTTACCCGTGCGGAAGTGCTGAGGGGGGCATGGGAGTTTGACCAGCCAGTCTACATGTGTTTTGTGGACTTGGAGAAGGCTTACGACCGTGTACCCCGGGGCACTCTGTGGGGGGTACTGCAGGAGTATGGGGTATACCGGGGGCAGTTGCTACAAGCCACCCGGTCCTTGTATAACTAAAGTGAGAGCTGTGTCCGCATTCTTGGCACAAAGGCAAATGGGTTTTCGGTGGGTATTGGACTCCGCCAAGGTTGTCCCTTGTCTCCGATTCTGTTTGTGACATTCATGGACAGGATCTCAAGGTGAGGAGTGTGTCCTTTCTGGGAAGCTCAGCATTGCATCTCTGCTCTTCACAGATGATGTGGTTTTGTTGGCTTCATCAAAACACGGCCTCCAGCGCTCACTGGGGCGGTTTGCAGCTGAGTGTGAAATGGCCGGGATGAGAGTCAGCACCTCCAAGTCTGAGACCCCGGTTCTGTACCGGAAAATGGTGGATTGCTCCCTCCGGATTGGAGAAGAGTTGTTGCCTCAAGTAAAGGAACTCAAGTATCTCGGGGTCTTGTTCACGAGTGAGGGTAGGATGGAGCAGGAGATTGACAGGTGCATTGCTACAGCATCAGCAGTAATGCGGACGTTGTACCGGACCGTTGTGGTGAAGAGGGAGCTGAGCCGGAAGGCAAAGCTCTCAATTTACCAGTCAATCTTCGTTCCAACCCTCACCTACGTATGGTCACAAGCTTTGGGTAGTGACCGAAAGGGTGAGATCGTTGATACAAGCAGCTGAAATGAGTTTCCTCCATAGGGTGTCTGGGCTCAGCCTTAGAGATAGGGTGAGGAGCTCAGACATCCGGAGGGAGCTCGGAGTAGAGCTTCTGCTCCTTCACATCGAAAGGAGCCAGTTGAGGTGGTTCGGGCATCTGATTAGGATGCCTCCTGGGCGCCTTCCTTTGGAGCTTTTCCAGGCACATCCAACTGGGAGGAGACCCCAGGGTAGACCCAGAACTCGCTGGAGGGACTACATGTCCAGTCTGGCCAGAGAACACCTTGGGATCCCCCAGGAGGAGCTGGAGGAAGTTGCTGGGGAGAGGGACGTCTGGAGTGCCCTACTTAGCTTGCTGCCACCGCGACCCGACCCCGGAGAAGCGGCTGATGATAAGATGAGATGAGATGTTCTAAAAATTCACAAGATAAATTCAGTTGCTTTTGTGTTCATAAGAACATTTTATCGCATCTCGACGAATACAATAAATTGTTTTTTAGTAACAAACAAAATCATCCAATGGATGGATGAATGAATGAGACTGACAGAAGACGGGTGATCTTTTACCAACAAATTAAAACCAGCCAATAGCATATCATCACCTTCTTAAAACAATGGCCTAAGTCATCTTTTCAAGTTTTTCAAAAAACAGAAGGAACCGAAACAAATATAGAATATATGATATTTACTAATCATTTCACACAAAAAGGTTATGACAATATATGACTGTTGACATACAAATAACGCTGACGATATCAACTCCTCTACAAAGGCCCGGCCAAAATTGGCCATCAGTCAAATCCAACTCTCTTCGCTCACTAAATCACAGCCAACCATTTTGTTTTAATTTGGATATATGCAAAATTGCAAAAGTTTGCGGTGCTCTAAGTGAGGTACATGGGACCTTTAAAGAAAAAAGGCCAAACCTTTACGACTGCCACAAAAAAAAAGTTACCCTCCTCTGTCGGCCTTTGTACAGCCCCACTCCCTAGTTTAGGGACTGACAGCTAAGACCTGAGCGTCCCTTCAGTGCAACCCCCTAATGCTAGAAAACACACACACACACACACACACACACACACACACACACACACACACACACACACACACACACACACTTCCAAAGCCACCCCCCTTGATTCTATATTGGGGGACTTGCAAAGGCCAAGCAGGGACCACCGCAGAGGAGCCCGGCGGATCTGTCAAACACAGCTCGGCCCGACTGTCAGAGAGGACCAAAGCCCCCGTAAGCCTTTAAGGCATTCCACCCCCCCCCCCCCATCCCATCTCATCCCAACACGCACCCGCACCCGCAAACACACACACACACACACACACACACACACACCTTCCCCCTCCCTTCACTGGCGCCCTGTGTTTACAGCCGTTTCGTTTGGCTTGAAAAGGTGATGTGGGCGAAAAGAGAAAAGAACAAAGTTGTGGATGAAGGAGGAAAAAACATCTGTGAGGGACTGGTATGTGTGTGTGTGTGTGTGTGTGTGTGTGTGTGTGCATGCATGAGAGCTCAGGTGGACAACGTCATGATTGTGTGTGCAGATATGTGTGAGTGAGTGTGTATGTGAAGGCACATACACACACACATAAGGCTTGCTTCACACAGCGAAACTTCTTTGTTGGAAATGAGTTGCGTTCAAGTTGCATGGTGTGAAGCCCTCTGCAACCCTTCAGGAAACTTGTGTGAAAGCCAGCCGCAACAGTTGAAAACGTCTCAACTTTGTGCCACTCGTTCCACCCCGCAGCCAATCAACATTTCTTTCACGCACACTCATTTAGCCTTTTTTTTAAGGTGGTGTTTCTTCCTCTAGCGTATCCACCGGCATCAGTGCACTTATAGTTAGGGCTCTTTCTGTTTTCTGAGACAGCACTGCCCCACTCACATCAGCACTAATGACAGAAATATTTCATACCTAAATTATTAATGAAACTAAGTAGCCAATGCATGGGAAGACAAAAATATACAAGTTGTTTGAAATAATTGTCCCAAAAAAAAAAAAACAAACATACAAATGTAGCACATTCCAGATATCATCAAGCGAGAAAATGATCCCCATCTAGCGGAATAAAGTAAATAAACAAATTGTGCTGCAGGGGAATTTGATTCTTTTTGAATTTCTCGTAGCTGTCAAATCGCATGGAAATTAGGCTGCATGCAATTTGCAACCTGCAGCTAGTTGCGTGAAAGTTTTACTGTGTAAAACCAGCCTAAAAAACACTTGCATATGTGATGCCGCTTGTGTGTGTGGTCTGCATGTGTGTGGGAGTTGTGTGAGTATGTGTACATGTGCATGTACAGCATATGTCTGTGTGTGTGTGTGTGTGTGTGTGTGTGTGTGCACACGCTTGTGTGCGTGCGTGTTTGTGAGTGTTTGTGATTTCTTCAGGTTTGAGGGCATCTGGGGGCCACACTCAATTCCAATTAGCCCTTTTCTCCAAAGTGCACAAACAAGAGCCCTGGAAGACGTGCAGCGTGGGCACAGCTGACACAGGCACTGAAGCATACAGGAGAGTCTTTCCTAGAAGGATCGTTTGGATTTGCCCTCCGTTGGGAATGTGGTGAGACATTCCGAGACAATCTGAGGAATCCTGCCTAGAACTCAGAACTTGTGCTGCTGATTGAATTAAGAAGAGTCTAACTCTACAGCAAAATTGGGGACATTACTAGTATCTTGTGGAGGTTTCTGGCTCTATCCTGCTGAACTTTGGGCCTTGTAGGCCTTGCAGGCTGATGACCAAACCATGCCACCCAAAGCTTCTCACACCAACACTGAGGAATATGTCACCATGGCTCAGGTGTATGAATTGCTGGGCCAGCAAAAAGACTTCTACAGAACTTGAACACCAGGAAAAAAGCTTAAAAACTTGTGTACACATCATAGTTGATTCTTCAAATTTGATTATCGTGTCAAAGCAAGTCTATGATCTTAAGGCGGGTCTAGAGATTACTCAAAAGGAATTTAGAATGTTTAAAATCTCATGTAAATCTTGGTCCAAGAACTGTAATGAAACCAGGACAGATTTGGACACAATTTGCAAAAGTTTGATCTCAATCTCAGACAAGACCGACTATCTGGAGGGCCAGTCAAGATGCCATAATATTATTGTAGATGGCATTAAAGAGTCTGGGAAAGAAAAGATGTTTGAAACTGAAGAAGTGAGAAAAGTATTTGGTGAAAAACTACAACTGGATCACTTGAAAATAGAGTTGGAATGGGCTCATAGGACTGGGAAGGACTGGGAAGCCAATGTCAATGCTCAAATCTTTACTTTGTCTTTGAAAACAGGCATTGTGCCAGAGGATTTAAAAGGTGCCAAAGTTGTTCCTCTGTTTAAAGCAGATGCCCGTGTTGTTTTAATAACTAGGCCCATATCTTTTACCATGTTTTTCAAAAATATTTGAAAAATTTTACATATAAAAGGATTCTTTTTCATCTAGATTTTGATTCAATTATATACAAACACTAGTATGGTTTCCAGAAGAATCACCTGACTGACAAAGTTCATAGACCTTTCAAAAGCCTTTGATGGTTTAACATAATATTTCATTTAAAGAGCTGAATAAATATGGTTTTCATGATACTATGTACAAATGGTTAAAAATGTATGTCTCCAACAGAAAAGTTTGTTTGTGTTAAGGGTTGCTAATCCAACAAAGCCAGAATATTCTGTGGGGTGCCGCAAGGGTCTATTCTTGGACCATTATTATTTCTTATTTATATTAATTATTTGTCTAATGTCTCAAATATCCTTTCTCCAATAACATTTCCAGACGACACAACACTAGTTCTCTCGCATTCATATTTCAATTCACTGATAAAAGATGCTGGCTGAATGTTGGTTTAACTGCCTACACTACATGTCTCAGATAAATATACTATCTTTGAATATAAAAAAATCTATCATTTTCAGTAGCAAAAAATCATACTCTTAAGGATTTATCTAAACTTACAATTGAGTCTGTTGATATGCCTGAAGTGTCAACTACAAGATTCCTGGGAACTATTGTTGAGAGTTTGAGTCGGAGAGAACAAATTGACTGGGCGAGCAGAAAAATAAATCAACCTATTAGCATAATAAGGAGGGTTAGGAGGAGCCGAAAGTAGTAGTAAAAGTCATCTTATCACCACAAACTGTCTCCTTACTCTTTATTATAGTCTAATTTATCCCTATCTTTCATGTTGTAATAGAAAGTACTTTTCCTACTACTCGCCACAGAATTTTGGTCCTGCAGGAAAGTTTTGTTAGGATTGAAACCTGACCAGAGTCACACATCTCATCTGCTCCTCTATTTCAGAAACGTAAGGTTCTCACTATATATGACATCAATATTTTTCAAGTATTTTTAAGATAAATTCAAGTGAATGGAATATTCCAGAGCAGTTCAAGACTTACTTTAAAGCAAATTCACAGGTCCATTCTTACTTCTCAATATTTAGATATTCATCCTCCTAAATTTCTCACTTGCAGAGGTCAATGTTCAGTTTAGAGGTACCAAATTATGGAATGGTTCTTCCCATCTGGCAAAAAAAACAAAACGGTTCCTCTATAAAATGTTGCAAAAGATGCTTAAAAGACCATTTAACTGGTGTTTTCATTTATTCATTCATTATCCAAACCGCTCATCCTGCTCTCAGGGTTGCGGGGATGCTGGAGCCTATCCCACCAGTCATTAGGTGGCAGGCAGGGAGACACCCTGGACAGGCCACCAGACCATCACAGGCCCGACACACACACACATACACACCTAGGGACAATTAAGTATGGCTGATTCACCTGACCTTCATGTCTTTGGGAGGAAACCGGAGCACCTGGAGGAAACCCACACAGACACGGGGAGAACATGCAAACTCCACACAGAGGATGACCCGGGACGACCCCCCAAGTCTGGACTAGCCTGGGGTTTGAACCCAGGACCATCTAGCTGTGAGGCGACCGCGCTAACCACTGTGCCACCTAACTGGTGTTTTGTAACTGCTCTTTCCCATGTATTGTTGTCCATGTATCCATTTATCATTGTTATTGCTCAGGAGTCAATACAGGTGTAAAAACCAACATCCCCATGCACACACACACACACACACACACACACACACATTCTGCTTTTATTTTGATATGTTTTTGGTAATATATGTTTTGTTACTATTTGTTTGCCATTACTGTTATGTAGTCATGTTATTGTCTGTATGTTAAATTTTTGCTCTCTATAACATTGTGAAATTTTAACATTATTTAGGTGAAGGCTTCTAATAAGCCCACTGTGTTTTCTGCCTCTCCCACCACTGTATGTTATTTGTTATCTTTGTCATTTTCGTGTATTTTTTAAATTGTCAAAAAAAAACAACATTTGAAGGTCTCATGAGAGAAACCGGTCCAGCTTCACTAGCATGTGTTTCAAATTAAGAATTTCACAGACATGCGCCGAGTTACCAACATGTACCAAGACATACAAAGGTGCCTGAGTGTACACGTGCAACAAGGCACACACACACGCACGCACGCACGCACGCACGCACGCACACACACACACACACACACACACACACACACACACACACACACACACACACACACACACACACACACACACACACACAGGAAACGCAGATTTATAGATGGAATTTAGAGCCAAAAGATTTTGACATATAATGGATAAGCACACACCTATCAGTCACAAATCCACATGTGAATTTACGTGTATATACACACACGCGCACACACACAAACACACACACACACACAGGACTGTAAAATGACACGTCATTACATCCTCAACAAAAAAAGACAGTACCGAGCAAAGTGTGACCATCCGGTAATACTTCCCAAAGAGGACGGAGAAGAGCTGACAGCCCTCACCCCGGCATTTTGTGACACAGAGCCGAGTGTCTGAGGGCTGCAGCATCTGCTCCGAGGTCTCGGGCTGGCTGGTTTGGACACCAGCGCCCTGTAATTGCCAGGAAGCTGCTCCAGAGAGCACCTCATTTCTGAACCCAAGCCATACATCACGGCGGGAATGAGAGGGCA
>NC_079216.1:7898808-7932391 GCF_029633865.1 Lampris incognitus | reverse complement strand
GTGACGCACATTACTGCTTCGAGATGGTGGACGTGGGGGTCCTACGGTCATGAAAGTGATGGTGGCATATTCCGAGAGTGTTTCCGGTCGGCAGCTGATTGATGGAACACTGCCGATACCACCGTCAACCACCCCTGCCTGGCACCAATGTCCTCAATCCAGATGTCTTTGTGGGAGATGCTGCTTTCCCACCGCATCCAAATCTGATGTGTACTTTGCCATAACTACGTGAACATCCCAGTAAATGACAGTATATGTCACATGTTCACACCTCACATATAATATATTCAATATCGTGTCACTGTATCAATATATGTAACTTACACTGGTGTGTTGTTTTTGTGTTGACTATCATCTTCACTATCGTACACTATTAATTATCCTGTTACTTCCATATAGTCATAGGCTCCAACCCCCAACATAGAGCAACAGGCCTACAACTACCACCATACTTTTGGCAGTTGTAAGAGGAGGTCTACTGGACTAAAGAACCGTATCGCAATGTATAGCTGTCGCTTTGGGGCAGTAACATGCTGTGATACTTTGCAGTACATAATAAAACTTGAAAGCTGGCAAACCTCAAGTGTCATCTTTAAAAACTGAAACATTTTTTGAAAGTTACCGTTCCACAAGCCCTCCAGAGACTTGTCAAAGTCGTAAAGGGTTTTTATTAAGAACGAGTGAGCATAATAAAAACAAGGTGGTGTAAAATCACTGTGTATTATGTACAGATATATAGACAGTGGTGAGCTGTCAGGGCCATCGGGGCCTTCTCTGCTGGCCCTGTCAAAGTCATAATTGGTTTTTTATAGTTAAACTGAGGTGTGCCTGAAACGTGTCTGAATTAAGTTTCTTCTTTCCTCGTGGGGCTGAGCAGGAATTTCCTATACGTCATCTAAACGCATTACAGCTCCTTGGACCAGTGCTAGTGGTATTCCTAGCCTTTCCTTGAAGCTTGAAGCTGCAAACTGATTACAACTCTGAGGGGCCGTATCATCAGCCAATCAAATGTTGCTGTGTAGTGACAGAACGCCCCGTGATGATGATGTCGTCATCAACTTTGAGCTTGAGCCTTTGGCAGGTTGTGAGCAAACTAAGCACAACGGCCGCCACATTCACAATTACTGCCGATCTTGTTGCCGATCTACTTCGTGTTTTTTGCAGATGTGATAGGATTGTCTGCATTTTTATTACACGTTCTCCCAAACGGATTAAGTAACTGGATGAATTTAGCAAGAGAAGGCTGCCATGAGTCTCTCAAGTGAGGTGGAACTTCAACTCCAGGTTGCTGTGCACATTTTTCTCATGCATTTGATCGCATGTGTGTCTCGCAAACTACTGGACCTATCAGCCTAATTTTGTTTTTGTTTTTTGTGCTCAGTTATGACTGTATGATCAAGAATCTCTCGGGGGTTTGTTCTCGCTATCGCCGCGCCCTCTCTTCATTCACTCTCTAGCTCGCTCAACCAACCAAAGCCGCTCTTTGATTTAGCTTAGGCAGCAACAGTGCCCATTGTTTTCGAGTATAGAGTGTTGAAAGTAAACGAGACGTTGATCGTATTTCGCGAATCTGCAAATAATGCGCTGCTGATTTCAGCACAGGAGAACCGGAGGAACACTGGATGAACCAAAAATAATTAGCTTTATTCACCTTACCGCCATGTTTTTTTTTTAATTGACATCATGAGAGGAATTAGACGCAGAAGTGCCATAGACGCCGATATTAAAACTCCGCTATAAAAATACAATTTCAAGAGTAGGATTAATCACAGTCACAGCTGGAAATCACCTTAGTAGCTACAATAAAACATTTCCCATGGCTGAGCTGTGTTTTTACTGGCTTTTTATGGCGTTATAATGAAAGAGTCATTTGTCTACATTCACTTTATATCACCAAAACCACGACGGTTAAACACATCTGATGTCGTTTAATAAGGCCCCCTTCTCCCGGTAGGTGAGAAAAGGGGTGGTCTGTCACCAAGTCCGAGCACCGGAGAAGGGTAGATACGCCCGGCGGAGATTTGCTCTCTGTTTTTCTTGTGCCATGTGGTGTGCATGTGCAATCTGGTTGCTGAGTGACATAAAGACAAATCTGATGGTGATGCTGCAATAGCTGCTATAGTGCACAGTGGTGGTGTGCATTATGGTTGTTGGAAGATCAGCTCTCTTGTTGGTATTGATCCAGTAGTACATGCTTCTACTTCTCTTGGATCACCACCTTGCCATGGTGGAGAAGCTTGTGTGTGCCAATGATCCCAAGAGCTATGCCATCCGGAGCTTGGCTCCTGGTAGGGTCACAAGGCAGACGGGTCGAGCAGGAGGTTCCATACGAAGCGCGATCCTACAATGATCCAACCAAGACCTCACTGACAGAACTGGCAGACCATGTCTCCAGGGCACAACAGCAGTGAAGGCCGATGAAGGCTGCAACAGAGGGTGGTCCCCAATCGTCTTGGTTCACCATGCCATTGGACTCTGGCCACCCCATGCCAAGGACCGTGTGGTGTTGCAGGCGCATCAGCCACTCCGCGTAAAAAGCTTTCATAACAGGCGTCCTCCCATTATGCAGCTCCAGGATCGGCCTTTACGCCCACCTGAGGACCCAGAGGGAGGACGGTCATACTTGACCCCGAGTGACCGCCGATGACGAGTAGTGCATATAGTGTGTGATAGTGTATTTTGTATGTGTGGCTATGTTGGCGGTAGTGGCACCCATATGAGAAATGTGTGTATATGGAGGGGATTGTGCAGTTCGTTACTGACGGCCCTGACTTAAATAAACCCCAAAGTATACAACTGATACAGCCCACAGTACACTTACTAGACAGTAAGGCCTGTATGTTATGATACATCCAACAATCTGAAAATGTATTTAATAGATAAAACATAACTATAACGTAAAAAATATAATATAAACAGTAACAGCTACAAAATATACTGCTATATATAACATACGTGGAATACTGTGCATATACAGATATATAGATAGTAGGGCCTATATATTACGACAAATTCAACAAGCTGAAATGCAATAAAATAAATATAATATAAATAGTAACAGCTACAAATTATAGTGCTGTATATGGATATGAAATATACATGAAATACTGTGCATTATATACAGACAATAAAAACATAAACACACAAGTATTTGTGCAGCAGGGGGACCAGCAGTGATGCTGTCCAGCTGCAACACCACCGGTCCTCTGCACTGAAACACATAACACTAACATATTTCGATTATGTGCAGATCAATTACTCAGCGTTGTAACACCGGCAATACATATGCAGTAGAACCTCCAAAACGCAGGGTTATTTTATGCCATACTAATCATATGTTTACACTTTGTCGTCACACTCGCAACAATAGACTGCAGCAATGTCGCTAATGACTAGCCGTACACATCTTGGCCAATAGCTGCAAGTGGTGGCTAGCTTGTATTGATTGTGGCCACTAGTCTTTCATAGTTTAATGATTTAATAGTTCACATTACCTTTCCTGGGAAGTTGGACTCTGTGGCACGATGCTTGACAAAGCCAGAGAGCCAATCTAACATCGAAACAACAGGAGGTATGTATGCACTCCCGCGTGCATCACCAGTCCTGCCTTCCTCCCGGCCTTCACATAGCCGTCTTGCAGATATCTCCATTTTTTGATGACAGCCATTCTCGTCTTTCCCAAGTGTTTGGGCAAGTTCTCGCCAGGAGTTCACCGCCATGTGGCTGTCTCTGTATTCTCTAAAAGATGGATTGTAAAGATGTGGGTAACTGCATATCTCCTCACACAGCTTCTCTTCATTACAAGCATCCACTGTTATCTGGAGAATGTGCAGTCTTCGTCTTCTTTCTCTGGCGAGTTCTTCAAGGTTTATGTTGGTTGGCAGACACCCGCCACCTACTGGGATGGAGTGGGGATCGGGGCATGCGTGGTCTGCGCGCTTGCCACGTGGACAGTCCGTGCGGTCACAAATTTTAGGCTGCACGCAGATGTCCACATAGGGGCGAACCCTCGCGGGCAAGGGCGGATGACGACGTTTACATCACGCGGACCAAAGCGGACGTGAAAAGTAAGAACTGGCCTTAAGTTGTCTCCATGGGTCGTTTTGTTTGTAAAAGGAAGAAAGGTTGCCATGTCCTAATGAGAGACAACAAGAGCCGGATGACTGTGCGGACTTGAATACAGCCTTGGCTTCTTACGTCAGTGCTCGCCGTAAAATAGCAGAGGTATGGTTACTATGAGAATCACTATATTGACGTATCTCTATCCTATGCTTTGTTTCCTGTTTTTTACACCCACCCACCCACCCACACACACACACACACCTGTCTCCGGGCGGTTCCAGGGCTGTCATTACAGCCAATGAGTGGTTTGTCAGGCTCCATCAGCTGTTCCATTCACATCCACACGTATGTCGTCCCGAGACACTTATTACCTTCGCTCTTTCTTTTTCTTTATCTTACTGTTGACCTCATTCAGCTTCACTCTCTCAGAACACATTTCACTGACTGTTTGCCATGTTTCCATCCAAATGTTAAACCAAACTTTTGAAAAAAGGCAAATTAGCAGCCTTTTATTTTGCTGGTTTCGAGCAATCAAACAATGCACCAGTGGGGGGCGTCCGGGTGGCGTAGCAGTCTATTCTATTGCCTACCAACACGGGTATCGCCGGTTTGAATCCCCACGTTACCTTCGGCTTGGTCGGGCATCCCTAGAGACACAAATGGCCGTGTCTGCGGGTGGGAAGCCGGATGTGGGTATGTGTCCTGGACGCTGCACTAGCGCCTCCTCTGGTCAGGTCAGGGCGCCTGTTCGGGGGAACTGGGGGGAATAGCGTGATCCGCCCACATGCTACATCTCCCTGGTGAAACTCCTCACTGTCAGGTGAAAAGAAGCGGCCGGCGACTCCACGTGTATCGGAGGAGGCATGTGGTAGTCTGTAGCCCTCCCCGGATCAGCAGAGGGGGTGGAGCAGCGACCGGGACGGCTCGGAAAAGTGGGGTAATTGGATGGGTACAACCGGGGAGAAAAGGGGGAAATCCAAAAACAAAAAAATGTCCCAATGGATAGAATTATGCTCCACCTCAAGCAAACAACAATTCTATGGAGTATGAGATTGTATATCAATGTATGACTGACACAATCTGAAGGTCACCTGAAGCAGACTTGATACAGCCCCAGCTCCTGTCTCCTTGACATTATCCAACCCCCTCTGAGAGTTTGTGATATCTCATCTCATCTCATCATCAGCTGCTTCTCCGGGGTCGGGTCGCAGTGGCAGCGAGCTAAGTAGGGCACTCCAGATGTCCCTCTCCCCAGCAACGCTCTCCAGCTCCTCCTGGGGGATCCCAAGGCGTTCCCAGGCCACATTGGATAATATGTAGTCCCTCCAGTGAGTTCTGGGTCTACCCCGAGGTCTCCTCCAAGTTGGACGTGCCCAGAAAACCTCCAAAGGAAGGCGCCCAGAGGCATCCTAATCAGATGTTTGAACCACCTCAGCTGGCTCATTTCGATGCGAAGGAGCAGCGGTCTGAGCTCCTCACCCTATCGCCTAGGCTGAGTCCAGACACCCTATGGAGGAAACTCATTTAGCCGCTTGTATCCGCGATCTCACCCTTTCGGTCACTACCCAAAGCTCATGACCCTAGGTGAGGGTTGGAACGAAGATTGGCTGGTAAATTGAGAGATTCGCCTTCCGACTCAGTACCCTCTTCACAACAGTCCGGTACAACGTCCGCATCACTGCTGATGCTGCACCAATCCGCCTGTCAATCTCCTCCTCCAGCCTACCCTCACTCGTGAACAAGACCCCGAGATACTTGAACTCCTTCACTTGAGGAAACAACTCCTCCCCAACCCGGAGGGAGCGATCCAAAGTGCTGGTAATACAAAGTGATATACTGTGTCATATACTGCGTGGTGGTGCATCATGGTGGTGCATATAACAACCTGCTGGTACGATGTGAAACACGAGGACTGCAGCAGATCTGACTCCTAACTGGATAACAATGCATTTGTTTCCTTTGATCATGTGACGCGGCCGTGCTCATGCAAGCTCAACTCCCTCACTTCAACACTCTGCGGTGCCAGCAACGAACACTTCTTTCACTACCTACCGGACGTGGTAATTCCACCAGCAAACTACACGATTGCTTAAAACAACAATCCTCTTGTTAGGCCAAATCCACAGATATGTGTGTGATGATGGCAAATCAGAGTGGCAACATCCTGCAAATACCCAGATTAACTCGCAGCGACAGCGATACCGGTCCGACAATACACGCCGACACACACGTTTACATGCACACAACACCACACACACACGCGGACGTCACCAGAGCATCGTACGACGGGTCTGTCAGACTGCCAGGAAGCCCCAGCCAACACCCGCCGCCTCCGCCAACAAACCCCATTCTGCCCTGGCTCGGCTTTTCAAGACCTCACTATCTCACTCTAATTGGCTGAAACCAGAGCAGGTCGCCACTCCGCTCCAAGGAATGTTCAGGAAATTTATTAAAAGGAAGAAGAAAAAAACAGGTTTCCTGTTTCCCCGCCGTACATAAACCGTCCAATTAAGCCTCTATCTCTTAAGCCCGGGGGCCTTTCATTTTATGTAAACCAACAAAGATCCAAAATGAAAAAATAAAATAAAATAAAATTCGATATCGCATGAAAAATAAAACATCCTCAAAAGAACATTTCCCTCAACGGCGCGATAATCAAACTGATCCTCGCAGAGACGACGCGACGTGAACTTCGGCAACAAAACATCTCGGCTTATTCAAGTTCAGCCGCGACTCCGGCTGTGCCACCCACCGAGCGAGGACGTGGTGAGAAGCAGGCAGAACAGGGATCTTCAAAGGGACGCGGGGCCAAACAGCCCCTGGCTTTGGCTTGACAGGCCCCTGATTGACCATGCTGGCTGGCCCCTGATCCAGTCACACACACACACACACACACACAAGCACACTCACAACACGCTCAGACAAACGCACAAAGAAACGAATACACATGCATACAGACAAGTATACACGTGCACACCAACACACATGTGCACATGCATGTGCACAAGTACCTCCGCCAACATGCATATATCACCAAACAAAAAATACACACATTTCAACCCACGCACACACAGACACACACACACACATGGGAGCACACACAATATACGCACTCACCCGTCCACACACCTACACACACACACACACAGGCTGGGTCCTTTGAAGAGACAGAGGGAGGTAGGGGAGAAGCAGGGGCTGGGGGCGAGAGGAGGAGAGGGGAGGGCGGGGGAGTGGGTTGGGGGTGGAGTGTGTGTGGGGGGGTGTGTGGAGGGGGTGGCGGTATTTATAGAAAACAAGTGATGGGATGCCCTCGTTAGTGCACGGCCCACTGGGCTAGTTGACAGACGCACCGCCAAAAGGTCATGTGACCACATTACTCACTCCAGCGCCCCGCAAGGGGGCCCACCACACAACAGAGAGAGAAAAGAAAAGGGAGGGGGGGAGAGATGGGGAGAGAGATGGGGAGAGAGAAAGAGAGAGAGGACGCACAATGAGATGAGGAGAGGGGACAGAGCGGCAGAAAACTACTCGTGAACCCACAACAGCCAGGGTTGTCCTATTTCCGCCATGTTGTATACAAACAAGCTCCCCCCCTCCCCCCCCGCCGCTCCTCTTTCTTCTGCATCTCACACTCATCTCTGAGGTCATCTCTGCTCGATACCTTCGCTCGCACAAAAGAGCCACTGCCAAAGGACGCACGGAAGCATAGCGAGGGGCCAGCGTTTTAAACAATCCTCTATGACAGTTCTTTCTCCCTTTTTGAATTCATCTTTATTTATTTATTTTTTTTAGCGGAGGGGGGGGGGTGTGTCTTCTGTCTCGGCTCGCAGCAGCTCCGCAGGCCTGGATGGATTATAGACTCCAGGCTCGGCGAGAAGACAGCTCTGGTTACTAAGACAATACCTGTGTCTAGTCTATCAGCCCACACAGCCGCCACGGAGACCGTACAGCCCTAATCCTCCGGCGCTGATACCTCCCCTCTGGGGGCCGTACGGGTACCTAGCCCCCCCCCCCCCCATCACACACATCACAGCCGCCCCAGACCCAAACCTCATGACCACTGATGTCAATTAAAAGGAAAGATGAGAGAGACACAGAGAGAGACAGAGAGAAAGAAAGATCCAGAAGAGAGAGAGCCAGAGTAGATGACAGACAGACAGATGAAGAAGGGCATCTGGCCAAAACGCACTCTAGGTCAGCTGAGGCGAAGAATAAGAATGCATATATAATGCACAGCACCCGCTGGATCCAGTGCAGGGTTGTAGAGGAATGTACAACTCCGCACACACACACACACACACACACACACACACACACACACACACACACACACACAATCTCCCTGGGTATGGACACATACACACACATACACACACTACATAAAAAGAGGTCTGTATGGGCAGGTGAGCGCTGGGTGCCCCCTCACTTTCTCCTCCCTCCATCTCAACACCACCGGGCCCTCAGCGCCACAAACCAATACGCTGCCGCCACACACGCGCAAGACGATCCTGCAAATATCACACACGGCACAGATCACCGAATAAGATCAGGGGCCACATTCACGAAACGTCTTATCTTACCGTCTCCCAAATAGCAGTAGAAGTTTGTAGCCAAGACTTTCCCCTTAAAACCTATTCACAAAGCTGCTGAAACCATTTTTTTTTCTCCCCCGTTGTAGCCGGCCAATTACCCCGCTTTTCCAAGCTGTCCTGGTCACTGCTCCACCCCCTCTGCCGATCCGGGCAGGGCTACTACGTGGACTCGCCAGCCGCTTCTTTTCACCTGACAGTGAGGAGTTTCACCAGGGGGACGTTACGTCACGCTATTCCCTCCAGTCCCCCCCCCCCCGGAAAAGGCTCCCCGACCAACCAGAGGAGGCGCTAGTGCAGCGACCAGGACACACCCACATCCGGCTTCCCGCCCGCAGACACGACCAATTGTGTCTGTAGGGACGCCCGACAAAGCTGCAGGTAACACGGGGAATCGAACCGGCGATCCCCCCGTGTTGGTAGGCAACAGAATAGACCGCTACGCTACCCAGATGCCCCGAAACCAACTTTTAGTGGGGAATGTGGAGAAATCTTAAGCTAAGAGAGGGCGGGGTTGACCTCGTTGCTATGGGTGATGTGGCGTTTCATGAACAAGCTTAATGACTATGCCCACGGTGACTGGCTGATAGGGGAGGGGTCTCTGTCAGTGATTTCATCACAGACATACTGTAGGAGGAGGTACCATGTTGCCATATTCAAATAAAGACTTTAAAATGAAAAAGTAGGCTAAGTGTCCCTGATTAAACCTGAAACCAAGAATAATATACTGAGTATTTAAGTATATGTTCAGCTAATTATCAGCCTCTTCCATGTGTGGCAGCTCGTAAACAGTTAGAGGATAGGCATATAAGAGGATAGGCATATAAGAGGATAGGCATATGAGAAGCCCTTCAATAATCAGACTAGAATAACCGCGGCTGATAGTGAGACATGTCATGCTACGTTCTGCAAACGAAAGCGAAAATGAAAACACAACAACAGCCTTTACTTCTTGCCCAACTTGTGCATGGAAGGAAGGACATTATCAAAGGAAAATCTGGAGTTGGGAAACTTCAAAACCAAAAAAGATGGCGTCCGGGTTGCGTGGCGGTCTATTCTGTTGCCTACCAACATTGGGATCGTTGCTTTGAATCCCTGTTTTGCCTCCGGTTAGTCGGGCATCCCTACAGACACAATTGGCCGTGTCTACGGGTGGGAAGCCGGATGTGGATATGTGTCCTGGTCGCCGCACTAGCGCCTCCTCTGGTCAGTCGGGACGCCTGTCCGGGGGGGAGGGGGAACTGGGGGGAAGAGCGTGATCCTCCCACGCGCTACGTCCCCCTGGTGAAACTCCTCACTGTCAGGTGAAAAGAAGCGGCTGGTGACTCCACATTTATCGGAGGAGGCGTGTGGTAGTCCGCAACCCTCCCCGGATCGGCAGAGGGGGTGGAGCAGCGACCGGGACGGCTCGGAATAAATGCAGTTTTCCTCCTTCTGTCCAGAACCACTGACGATTGAAAATCACCGGCCTTCTCACGGATTTAGGAGCTGGTTTTCACGCTAAAATGCTTTGTGAAATACGCTTAGACCAAAAAATCTGGGAGTCCTAAAATTAGGACAGACACGCCCATCATTTTTAAGTTTCTCCTAAGTCAGTGAGCTGGGAGCTACTTTTAGCCTTAAGGTGTTTTTTGTGATTACGGCCCCAGATGACTTAAGGCCAGAGCAAGATAAATAAAGAGAAATGTCTTCCAGAGGTTTTATCGGAAAGCTTTCCATCAAACCTGGAATATCCTAATGACATCGATTCTATCTTCGTTTGTTATCGCCTAGGTTTACTGAAGTTTAATTTAGCACTTTCCTTTAAATCTGAAAGATTCAGTTGTGTTCTGGTGTCTTCTATTGTATCGTAGACGCTCCCTGGAGTTGCTCCCACACAGCGGTCCCTGGTTAATGAGACTGTGGGACATTATCACAGTCCAGTTGTTGTGGTTGGATTAAGATTTTAGTTATTCCCTGTTAACCTCCCTCCACTAGAGCAGGCTGATCCAGGACCTGTCATGGGGGAGGGGGTTAAGGGGAGAGGTGAGGGACCCTTTCTTTTCTTTCTTCTTCTCTCTTTTTCAAAGACTCTCTCTCTCTCTCTCTCTCTCTCTCTCTCTCTCTCTCTCTCTCTCTCTCTCTCTCTCTCTCTCTCTCTCACTCTCTCTCCGTCTCACGCTCGTTCCGAATGCTAACCTCCCCATCTTCTCCTCCTGTCTCCTCCCCCATTTCTGCTGTGCCTAATCAGTGATGTGAGACCTTTTGTGAGAGCGCCGGCCGGCCTCAGCCATGGGCTCTGTTACGGCCCTGACCACTGACCCACTCACCCGCCTTTAAAAGAGGTTTTAGGGTCACGGGTTCACAACAAGGTGACTCAACTGTGAACGGCGGGCGGCATCCTCTTTCAAAGGGGCCACGTCTTTACCTTCTCCTCTCAAGGCGCTCTCTCTCTCTTTCTGTCTTTTTCTCCCTCACCCCCTCAGATATTTCCCCCTCTTTCTCTTACCCCCCACCACCACCACCACCAGCAGCAACCCGCCCGTTGTCTCTGCCCTAATTAGCATAGCATCTCAGAGTGAGAGGAGAACATGAAGACTAATAGGTGTTGAGGCCCCTGGTATCAAGGCTAAGGGCTGAAGCTTCAGGTTTCCAAACTGGGGCCATCACCTGACCACGTTTACACGGGCTGCTGGGGCCAGAACGCAAGCGGACTTTAGTGTAATGTAATGTAAAGTTATTCCTTTGTCTCAGCAGGGGGACGTTGAGTGGAGGTAGAAAGAAAAGAAAAGAAAAAAGCATCTAGAGTTGAAGGACTGCAAAGGTTTGGCTGGCGTCAATGACGCGTTTTGCCTCAATGTGAAAGGACGGCCGGTTTTGACAACAACGCAGATTAGAGACCTTGAGTCAAATAGTAGCAGTGGAAAAAAAAAGAAAAGAGGGAGAAGACATTTTAATGCATCCCTGACGTAATCTGGTCAATGTCGTAGCAGTGAGTAGGACACAAATTTACAATCGGATTACCCGGGATCATACAGCAAGTAGTTAAAGACGGACAAAAGGACAAATTGAGAATAAAACCTCTGTACAAAATAAATGTTCGGCGCGCGAACTGACATGTGAGATGGTTCAACGAAACTGTGGGCGCCCTCCAAGAGAAGCTCATATCAAAAATAAGCTAGATCTGCGACTTACCATTCCATGGCCACAGTCGGTGCCATCCGCTAGCGGCATGTGTTGTGTGCGACACCCGTTGTGGTCCCCTTCCCCACTCGTGCACCACAGCCTCTTGCACTGTTTCTGTGGGAAAATAAGTGTTGCACAGGTAAATAAGACACACATCAAATACCATGATTTCATTTCCCTGTCCCTACACCCCTAACATAAAAGCTTTTCTCAGGTTTATATCAGGGCGTACAGTAAATCTCCCATGCTGGCAGGATGCTGACCTGTAGGCAGCTGACTGTACTGCAAAATGTAACTGACTTTATGGACAACACCAGACAACCAGACCCTAACTTTTACAACCACCGGGACAGCTGTGCCTCGCAGTGGAAAACCAGCCACAAATCAGTCTCAAACTGTAGCCAGCAGCTACAGTCAAGCACCCACCAAAAGAAAAAAAAAACCCCCACAACAAACGGGGGAGGCTGTTTTCTCCCCTCTGACCCCCTTTGGAAGATGTTCTACAGCATTTTTGCAGGAGACAGCTTTATTTAAAGTGAACAAACCTAATTGACTTGTAAAAATGCCCCCCCCCCCCCATAGCTGTCGGGTCGTCCGGGCTTGCTTATTAAAAGCAGCAGGCATTGCTGCGTGCATGACTTCATCACGTAGGGACTCATCATCATCATCCTCACCCTCACGGAGCAGAGGCACCTGAGCGATGCATGATGCAATGCTCCATGAGGCCGGATGGGAGATGGGATTTCAGTGACTCATATGAGGGGTCTACACCGGCCGCTTTAAAAGGCACAATGTTCCATACAGAAATGTAGACCAGATGGAGCAACAAACGATAGAATCGCGCTATTTCAAATCCCCCAGAAGGGATGCGGTTTAGAAATCGTGTTAGATTTGCACAATTGAAATATACTGTATTTCCGGCCCAGAAACTATTTAAAATCTCGTAAAAAAAATAAAATAATACATGGGCATGACCAGAGGAGTGCACTCAGTAGAGTGCAGATCAATCACCCACCGTGCTGAGATCAGCAGCGAATGATTTGCTGGCTTGGGAAATACAATCGACTTCTCGTTCACGTTTAACAATCATACCCAAATACATAATGTTTTGGTTTTGATACTGTCGCCGTCCAATCCGAGTCAACCGCAGATGTGAGCCGCGCACGCGCACGAGTAGTGACGCGCGGTGAGGTCAGTGGGTAGGCAGTGGGAGTTCACAAATCCAGATCACATCCTTTTGTGCTCTCTAATGTTTTATAACAATCTGATCCTTCTTCAATCTTCCAACTGCCACAGAATTCTAGACTATTGTGCTGAACTACGGCTCCAAATGAAAACCTAAACTAAAAATATTGTCAAAGTGTATATGAAGTACTTTTTTCTTGTTTTATATGTTTTTTGATAGCTGTGAAATGACTGAGTAACACCGGTGCCTTTCCTTAGAGCTCCCAAACCATTGTGGATTTCACTGTGGTCACTACAAACAGCAGTTATGAGATACTATTTGTAAATATTGATGAAATACTACCTGAAAAGAAGAACACAAACACAACACAAAGAAACATTTGTGGTAAAGATATGTAATTTGACATATGTGATATATACTAATACATGTATTTAAATTACGTACCATTTCATTAATTCATTACCAGTATTGTGATGTATAATAAAATGACTGATAGCAGAACTGAGGGTGAATTCATGCAAATAACCTGGGTGCTGAGGTGACAACATGTTGAGATCATATGTATTGAGGTCACCTATAATCAATTAAAAACACTAATTATAATAGCAGTTAGTCATTTAGGGCATGCTTTTACCCAAAACAATTTAGAAGCAAATGTATAAGATACAGTGTCATCAGCATATTAGGTGACAAATGGTGAGAAGGTGAACATATAATAGCATGTATCCCATCATTCATGCTTCTCCTATACAGTTAGAGCTCAGTCCAGTTCAACTACATCAACAACAACTTATAAACGGTTTAAAAAGTGAATCAAAATAATTACAAAAATTGTATAGTGAAAGTGAACAGTAAATATTATTCATGAGTAACTGCACTGAAGGACAAACTGAGATGACTTGCACGAATCTGTAAACTCCAAAATGGTGGACAACTTTCGGGGCTGTTTTTGATGTATTAGTGGGAGATGAATTGTCAGTCAACGAAAAGAAAATGTGGCAAGATGTCTTGAGCCAGCCTGAAAAAATACATGGCAAAACTACAAGTTATAAAAAAAAAAGTGTGACCTCAGAAGCCTTATATGACCCATGTACTTGTGTCATTCACAGTATTCAGTTTCACATTTAGCCAGTATCTTAGAAAACACAAAGTGTCAAAAGCATAATAAATTATACTGGCTGCAAAGCATGCATGCAAGCATCCGCTGCAGCTAAACACTTCAGTTCTGTTCAGTTCACTACACAACTGCAAAAGCACATGAATGTAAGAACAGTTGCACCTTTGTGGACTCTAGATTTGCATGGGTTTGTAAAAATGAACAATAAATATCAATGGAAACTTTGTATAGATTTGTAAAATGAACAGTGAAACTTGAATTAAAACATATCTACAAAATAACTGTATAAAGAGCTATTAATAATAAGGATGTGAAATAAGGAGTGTGTGCAGCTGATAGGGAAGTGGTTTCAGCGATGGTTGTCTGATGCAGGGCAGCATTCTGTAAAAAAGGCCAAATTTAGAGAATAAAATCAAATTAAAAATCATATTTATATGTTAAATTGTCCAACACAGCCACACTAAAGATTACTTTAATTTCACACTGCCACAAATATGAAAGTGCAAAATCAATGGCTTACCTCCACTTGAAGATGAAGTCCATTTGCCTGTCTTTCTCCACGAATCTCTCCGTAACATGACGTGATGTGACATGACGTGACATGACATGACATGACGTGACGTGACGTGACGCGACGTGACCTTGATGGCGCTGACGTCCGTTGATTTTGCCTTAAGCTACGCAATACGCAAGCGCAAACTCCGAAATTCACAACATTACGGGCAATCCTGAAAAAAGCAGCGCCTACCCTTCCCGTTGAAAAAATAGGCGGGCTTTTTTCACTTCGCTCTTAGAAGTTTAAGGACTTAAAAAGGACAAGGACATAAAAATCTCATTAAAAATACATTATAACACAGCATACTTGTAAGTAGAGTGAGATTTTGATAGGTCCTTATGAATTTGTTGTATGGTTATTTTGATTAAATCATCACACTGCCTACCCTGCCTACCCTGACCGCGTGTCATTGCTCACGGGCGACTCAGAGCGAGCGGCGATGGAGAGCAGCGTTGGTCGAGCGAGCTAGAGAGTGAATGGAGAGGAGGAGCTGTGATAGTGAGACAAAAGTTTTTTCCCAGCTTTGTAGTCACCGCAACCACGAGAGGTTCAGTCATAACGGCGCACAAAAAACATTTAGGCTGATAGGTCCAGTAGTTTACGAGATCAGCCGCAGACACACACACACACACACACACACACACACACACACACACGTGCGACCAAACACATACTCTCCTCCAGGCTACTTACTGCCTGACGGCGATATTAAAAAGAAAACCCTGCATGGTAATCTGTACACATAATGGTAAAACGTCATAATGAGAGGTTGTAAATCATGATTATTAGATTGGTAATAGGGTGTTTACAACCTCTTACAACACACTTGTTGACATTCGCAAATATTATGAAATACAGTATTACAAATCGTTATTAATATTACAAATATTAATAATTACCTTATTAATACATCTTTTAAATGTTGTATCAAATGTTTTCCTCCTTTTTTTAATCTAAATCTAAGCTCTCCTGCAGCACGTACCAGACTAGACCTGAAACATTCAGGACTTTGTGTCTAAACTGAACCATCATGATCAGGAGTGTCAGCTCCAAATTCTGATTTCCTTTGGTTTTTACATTTTCTTGTTTTTGTTTTTTTTCTTGTTATGTGATTATCAACAATTACTTCAAACTTATAAGTCGGTTATCAATATTTTAAGCCATCTGCCAATGTTAACATGTGTGTTGTCCATCCGTCCATTACCCAAGCTGGGGTCGCGGGATGCTGGAGCCTATCCCAGCAGTCGTTGGGCAGCAGACGGGGAGACACCCTGGACAGGTCACCAGGCCGACGTACATGCCTTTGGACTGTGGCAGGAAACCGGAGCCCCCGGAGGAAACCCACACAGACACGGGGAGAACATGCAAACGCCACACAGAGGACGACCCGGGACGACCCCTAAGGTTGGATTACCCCGGGGCTCGAACCCAGGACGTTTTTGCTGTGAGGCGACCGCGCTAACCACTGCACCACCATGCCGCCCTCGTGTGTGTTGTAGGAGCTTAAAAGTGCCCATTCATTAATCACTAATCAGCTTCCCACTACGAAGCGTAAGCGACATAATTACTACAATTGTGCGTTGAGCAAAGGCCTTCAAAAAGCTTCATACGACCAATAGTTTCATAGCTTTGGTTACAGTATTAATTCTGCTTCCTTTTGGAAAACAGAGTCGACAAGGCCTGATTTGTGAGAAAATAAACAAGCATCCAGCATCCAAGAGGCCTCAGAGGAGCGACATCACACATCTATTTTCACCTGCTGCCTTAATGAGATCCTCAGCATTTGGAGCGTGTGTGTGTGTGTGCAGGGGAGGAGGGGTGTGTGTGGATGATGGACCATCTTACCATATAGGAACAGACTTGGGACCCGGGTCCAAACATCAGCTCACACTGTTGGTTGGCATTGTAGATTTCCCCAGGCAGGAGGGTGGGCAGCTCATAGGGCCGGCCCACCGGCTCGTCCAATAGACACTCTCCATAGCCGGTGCTAAATAAGGTAAGAATGTGTGTGCGTGAGAGAGTGTGAACAGTGAATGAAAAGGAAAACAGAAGACAATGGATGCAGGTTAAGTGTGTGCACAAACAAACATTGCAGGTAGACACACACACACACACACACACAAAATAAAGCCTGATTTTCCAGAAAACCCAGCTTCCTAGCCCTTCTGGACCATTAAACCACGGCGTTTGTATGGCGTGAGTGTCGTGTCTTTCACAAGAGCGAGGTAAACCATCTCCGTGTTTCCGTCTACAAGTGAGCCTCCTCGGATGCGTGGGTGGTCTGTAAAGTTACCTAACGGCCAGACTGACACCGACTCAACCTCAACGGCCTGTTAGTAAACGCCGTCGCTATGAAACCGGAGTCAGGCACCACGGAGAGAACAGAGCGAGCGCCGTCACACTAACCAACGACACGGGCTTGAACGCTCGCCGCGTGTTTATCCAGGAGACGTCCTTTTGTCGCCGCGAGCACAAAAGGAGAATTCGGGACCTTGAAGCACCTTGATGAAGTTAAAGGAAGCGGGGGCGGGCGGGCGGGTGGTGGTGGGGCGGGGGGGCAGATTGTGTCATACATCAGCTGCACCCTTGGCCGCCCCCAGCCCACAAAAACACCAACAAAAGCACAGCTGGACTGGATGTATACACCGACGGCCTGGAAAGCAAGCACTCAGTCGTAAGGTTGGGAAAAAGAGAGTAACAGCAACAAAGCCAAAACAAAACAAAACAAAAAACAAGAGCAAACCACAAACCAAAAGCCTCATCAAACACCGTTAGCCGAGCGGGGACGTCTTGCTCCTTTCGCCATTTACGTTAGCGATGCGAGAGAGAGAGAAAAAAAAGGAAAACTGGGGAGGAGACGAGACTCGTGAGGAGGTGTAATTACACAACATGTCAGAGAAGGCCGTGCTGGAGATCAGGTAGTGAAAACACCTGTTCCACACGGTGCCGGCTGATGTGACGGGGCCGATAATTACACGGCTCCAACCCCAGGTACCATCGCTTTGAGCTGTTCTCCCCCCCACCCCCCCCCCCCCGCCCCAGTGGTTTCTTCCCCTTTCATTTCCACTTATATGTAATATGTAAGAGGGCTTTGTCCTGCAGAATAAGACGAGCTGTGTGCAGCCCGGGACGCCGGAGAACCACCACGCGAGGCCGGCGTGCCTGCAGTGGACGAGAGGTGGCGTCGATGAAAGAGACCCTAAAGACAGTCCCGTATCGGAGCATCTTTCACCAGCTGGTCATCTGGCTCATCGGCTCCCCTGATGGGACGATTATTAAAAACCAGAAGAGAAGGACGGGGAGGGAGGATGGCAGAAAGTGGTCGGTTTTTTTTTTTCTTTAACAGACAATTTTTTTTAGCCGTGTTAAAGAGGACCGACTGTCTGTTCTCGGGCGGTGACACCCAGCAGACACCCGCTGTGGGCTCATGTGCTTTCCTGCAAGATGGGATCCAGTTTTTATTTTCAGTATTTTTCAGTCGTTTAATGTCCTTATTTATTCCCAAAAAAAAGTGTTTTAATTTTTTTTTCTCTCCTAAAATGTTCTTGCTGACTCACAGATGTATGTGTACAGTTAAGTGTGTGAGGTGAGGGGGAGCAGTTGGGGTGGTTTGGGTAAAAACCAAGAAAGAAAAAGAGAAAAAAAGGTCAAAAACAAACCGAGGACCATAGTTTCCTGGACAGCTGTATATACACTTGGTGGCACGTCAGCATAAAAAAGGGAGAAGGAAAAAAAAGCGAGCTTATTTACACGACAACTTGCATATCGATGCGTGTTTATCAAATGAGGCTATACGGGAACCGATCCGATGGAGATTATGCCCCCCCACCCCACCCCACCCCACCCCAACCCAAGCAAATATCCGATTTATGATTTGCGCTGGGAACTAAACAACACATCCTTACACACCGATCAAAACGCGTCGGGGAAACTGACACAACCCTGTCGTATTGTGACTTCTTCTCTCCTCGACTGTGGCACCAACTACCCCACATCCATAACGCCACATCGATTGGGGTGAGTTCTGACCAACATGTGTATAGATTAGCTCCATCTTGATTTTATCAAGACAAAAAAAAAAGGGGGGGGGGTAATTATTTGGGAGAGAGGTGGATTTCAAATGGGAATTTTTAAGGCCTTTGTGTTGGCTCCGTTTGTGCTCCGAGTGCGGGCGTGGACGCCTCGCCCGACGCAGGCAACAATTAGAGGGTGGCAACAGTCAATTTGCATTTTTTTTTTATTTTTGCACTTTGGTTCTTGTGCCGCGAGACGAGCTGGACGGCAGCCAGGGAAATGAATGAATGGCCGCTTTATGTGGCGGCTGACACACAATCACACCGCACACAACAGTCGGACGCCTTTCATCATTTCAGGTGTGGGAGGCGAGTTCGCATTATTGCAGCTATGGTGAGATGACAGAGGCGAGGACGGGGCGGGGGACGGGGGACGGGGGGGGCGGGGGTGGCCTTCGCTTTCTGAAAAGGAAAGGGCCTTTTAAAAAGGCCGGCTCGGCCCCTCCCGATACTCAAGCTGATCGGAGAAGGGCGCGGGGTCTGGAGTGCTCTCTGAGGTACAACAGGGGCGGTTTAAACCGCGGCGTAGCGTACTTGACCGGGGTCGGTCCGTTGAGAGAAAGCGGTCCGAGTGCCAGTTTGGGATCAATGCGTCTCATTGTCGGCTGAAGGACGGACTTCAAAAGCGGCTAAGCGAAACCCTGAAGAGCCTTTTCCCACCGGGGTGTCTCCCGCACTGAACCTGACGCTCCCGCTCTCCGCCATTAGCGGCACTGTTTAGAAATACGCCGACTGTTTAACTGAAGGATTTCAGCTCAGCACCGCTGACATTTACCTCACGCTCGGACTCGGGGGGGGGGGGGGGGTGATGGTGGAGGGGAGGGGGGGGGTGGGTGGAGGCAGCTGAAACGGGACCGCTCCAAATGAATGGACAGACTCGCGGAAATTTCTACTCGTCCGCCGCCGGTCCCGGGGTGGAAACTATGCCGGGCGCAACCTTAAAGAGCCCCCGTACGAGGCGTCGCCTGGCACCAGCTCTCCCAAGATGCATCTGGTCAACAACGCGGCCCTTTGTGGAGAAGTCCCCCCCGCAAGCCACGGAGGAGGGGAGGCAAAGATCAAAAGGTCGTGTCCAGGGAAGATCTAATTATAACTGACATTTCCCCGTCTGAAAAAAAAAAAAAAAAAAAGGGAAAGCCCTCCACCGACACGCGGCACCGCAGGGCCCCCCACAAGCCCCCCCAAATGGGCCGTTGCCCTGCGTTACGGGTTTTGACGGGGGGGAAACACGCCAATGACTAAATGACTGTTTGCCCAGCGTCTTGAGAGCAGTGTTCGTTCTTCATCTTGCTAAGTGGCGAGACAGCAGACGGGGTCTCGGGGTGGTGTGTGTGTGTGTGTGTGTGTGTGTGTGGAGAGTGGGGCGTTGGGGGGGGGAGGGGGAGGGGGAATCAATCACCCAGGGTCAGCCGAGGAAGACCCCCGGGGTTCAAACAGGAAATACTGTCTCAACACCAGGCAATAACAACTCAACATGGTTTACATTGCGCTGACCTATATACCCGGCACCCCCGGAGAGGCAGCGGTAGCCTGTTCAGCAGGTTTTCAGCCGCAGAAACGACCTCGCAAAAAAAAAAAGGGAAAAACAACACACTTTGAAAAGCAGGACATGTTGACAACAACAGACTGGAACAGAAAAGCAAAAGCATCACGTTCTCCTCGGTTCTGGGGGGACATGTCTATATCCAGAACCTTTTCGGTTAACAGCCAACAGAAACATTTGAACTTATAGTACATGCACCATAGCCCCCTCCTATCATCATTAACCACAAATACACACATCCATCCATCCATCCATCCACACATACTACATCCAACATCCATTACAGCTTTTATTCTTCACACAGGTGCTTTCTTATTCTCTGTGTATTATTTCTCTCATCCAACATAAATGTATATTTCACACCCCCCAGAATACCCGAGCTTCCAATATAACAGAATTGGGGGTTTTTGTTTTTTTGGGGGTTTTTTTTGGGGGGGGGGTGTTGGGTCCCCCCCCTTTTTTTTCGCCACAATTGTATCCGGCCAATTACCCCACTCTTCGGTCACTGCTCCACCCCCTCTGCTGATCCGGGGAGGCTGCAGACCACCACATGCCTCCTTCGATACATGTGGAGTCGCCAGCCGCTTCTTTTCACCTGACGGTGAGGAGTTTCACCAGGGGGACGTAGTGCGTGGGAGGATCACGCTATTCCCCCCAGTCCCCCCCCCCTCGAACAGGCGCCCTGACCTGACCAGAGGAGGCGCTAGTGCAGCGGCCAGGACACATACCCACATCCGGCTTCCCACCCGCAGACACGGCCAATTGTGTCTGTAGGGATGCCCGGCCAAGTAACACGGGGATTCAAACCGCTGCGCCTTGTGTTGGTAGGCAACAGAATAGACCGCCACACTACCCGGACGCCCCTATACAACCGAATTTTTTGCGGAAAACTGAATCAGTTGTAGAAAATTAGAGAGGCCACAAAATTATATGGAAAAGTGAAAAGTACCGCACATGCCTCAGTTTTGTACCACAGCGCTTGCCGTAGTGTTACTGTTGTGATGATGAGGCTAGAGAGATATTTTCACACCCTGCATCAACGTTCAACTTGGATGTTAAACTCTTGAAAGATACGCCTTGATGCAGGCTCCATAATCCAGCTAAGATTCCTGGTGCAGATTCCTGGGGGGGTCTGATTTTCTACGTGGAATTCATGTTCTATGTACACTAGCAGCTGATGTTGAGTGCGGGAGCTGTAATTCGAGGTACCTACTCCAGAAACTCGGTGATGTACTTGCGGCTGCATTTGGACCAGGACCAGGGACTGGTGTCGTAGTTGAGGGTGGGCGCCATGACATGGTACTGGTGTTTCATGCCCGCCTCCCGGCACTTGGGGTTGTCATCATGGGGCATGTTGAATCTGGTGGAGGGAGCGGGAGGAACGGAGTAAAGAGACAGACAGACATAGGGAGGGAGATGGAGGGACAGACAGACAAAAAGAGAGACAGACAGACAGAGAGCGAGACAGATAGACAGAGACAGACAGACAGAGAGACAAAGAGAGAGAGAGAGAGAGAGAGAGAGAGAGAGAGAGAGAGAGAGAGAGAGAGAGAGAGAGAGAGAGAGAGAGAGAGAGAGAGGAATGGGGTGAAGACAGAACACACACAGAGTGATTATCGACTCGCTCAATGGATCAGTCATGGCGAGGAGGATAAATGTCAGGGGATTTATAATGTGCCATTTTTTATCAACAAGGGATCGACCCTCGACACCACTGTGGACCCGCCCGCCCGCCCGGCACACACTGATCTGGGCACGTACGTAGACACACCTGGCCACGCACACACACATCTGTGGATGTTTGGGCACAACTCGGCCTCTTCCTCGCTTCTCTTCCTCTGGCCCTGTCTGTGTTCTCGCTTTGCTCAGTCCCAGACTCACTCACACACACACACACACACACACACACACCACCATCTCAGACCCGATTGCTAAGCTGTTTTCAAATGCATCAACAGGTTTACATAAAACTCCACCTGGCCATTACCAGGAAGGGACATTTAACATGACGCGTCACTCTCCATCCGCCTACCCCACCAGCATATCCCAACCTCCACCGTAGCCCACATGCTAGTGGGAACCACCTCCAGCTCACCTCTGAGAGGTCAAGGGTCACCGTCTCACATTCTCAAAGGGCTTAATATTGAGAGAAAGGTAGGGGCAACATGCCAAGTCCTTTCACCACATACATGCTGCTCTGGTTGCAATGAAAACAGGAGTGTCGTAGCGACTTTTCAGCGGGCGTGACGTCTAGAGAAGAAGAAGAAGTCACACTGCGTACATGAGGTGACCAGAATGGCATCTGTAATGTAATGCATTCATCCCGGATGAGAGGCGAATACAGCCCTCATAAAGCTGGTTGTCTTTCTGAAGTCCAGAATAGCGCTCTCCATAAGTGGATGTCCTGTTATTCTACTGGGGTTTGGTGCATATACTTAGAAATGCAGATGCACACACACACACACACACACACACACACACACACGTTACTGTACACTGTTAACAGTATTTACAGCAGGATGTCAGCAGTATTGCATTCTGGGGCTGGGCCGGAAGGCGAGGGTCAAAGCCACACTGCTAATTAAAAAACACTCAGAAGCCTGAAAGAATTCACCCCGGGTCTAAATGAACTTCGGGCCGCCTCTCGGACCGTAATGAGCTCCTCACACATGCACGAAACTGACACTGACAAAAAAACAAAAAAACAAAACACAAACCAAAACGTCTATATAGTGTTGCAAATATCCTTGTGTTTTATTCGCCACAGAACACCAGATGGGTGGAATATTCAAACGCACCAGAACGTTGCCAGTCATTAAATAGTGTGCTAAAAGTGCGTTAGGGTGGCGCAGCGGTCTATTCCGTTGCCTACCAACACGGGGATCGCCGGTTGGAATCCCCGTGTTACCTCCGGCTTGGTCGGGCGTCCCTATAGACACAATTGGCTGTGTCTGCGGGTGGGAAGCCAGGTGTGGTTATGTGTCCTGGTCGCTGCACTAGTGCCTCCTCTGGTCAGGTCAGGGTGCCTGTTCAGGGGGGGAGGTAACTGGGGGAAACAGCGTGATCCTCCCACGCGCTACATCTCCCTGGTGAAACTCCTCATTGTCGGGTGAAAAGAAGCGGCTGGCGACTCCACATGTATCGGCGGAGGCATGTGGTAGTCTGCAGCCCTCCCCGGATCAGCAGAGGGGGCGGAGCAACAACAGGGACAGCTCGGAAGAGTGGGGTAATTGGCCAGGTGCAATTGGGAAGAAAAAAAAAGGGGGGGGGGATAATTTTTAAAAATGTGCTAAATTAACTTTAAAATACTTTCCTGGGAACATGTATAAACTTCTGACACTCATTCTGTTAAGATATTTGACAAACTGTCCATGTGGTACTTCAGATGGGTTGAAATAAGCACCATGGATTTACTGGCCCGAGGTTTGAGGACCAGGCATGAGCACACAGGCTTAAAACATTAAGAAGAAGTGGCTTTTAACCTGATTATGTTATAAATCAGGGAGGCTAGGCAGCCGTTTGGAGGTACAGAGATTCAGATCAATAAGCGATTGATTTCCATGACAGCGGGTGAGTTGCAGAGCGGCATTCTTCGTTACCACATTAGAAGGTCGCTTGTTGTAAACCCAAGCGACCCTTCTTTCAGATGACAACTGCAACGAAACAAACTGCTTTGCGGTAAGTGCGGCACACCCTCCTTCCTCGCCGTCTCTTCATGTTTGTCAGCGCAGAACGAGGACCTCCCAATGAGGCCGATTGGGAACGCCAACACACGGACTGACAGTAAGAACATAAATAAGCATCACAAACTCCCGGTGGACAGCCATTGTCGGCATTTACAGAGAAAGGGAAAGCCATGGTGATGTCAAAACGCACCCTCTCCTCAGATTTGAAGTGGGGAAGCCAACACACAAGCCGGAGGAGACTGATGAAGTTTAGCGCCTCATGACGGATCGCTATATTCTCAGAGGATTCTTCTTAACTCCCCAAAATTTATCACCCGGCAATTGAAACCATACTTGACAACCGCCGTGATATAATTCCCTTAGCCAGCCTGCTAGGGACATGTGCGTTCGAGATATTGCGCCGCCAGTAAAGTTCTGTGGCGAGATCTTTGGACTGCATGTCCTAAGACTGAAAAAGGAAGAAGAAAGAATGTCCGTTTGTCGTCAAGCACCCCAATGGCATACACTATGCCATCGGTAGCTTGGCACTGTGTTAAGACTAAACTCGATAAACCTTAGTAAGCCATACATGTGTCACCTTTAAACGGCTATCAAGCGACTCCGCCTCACCCGTAATTGCCCGCGATGCCCGTTAGCAATCGTTGCAGTAATCTGAGAAAGGCCCTCCCATCCATTAGTTTAAATCTTCCTCTAATCTGCAACGCTCTAAAGTGGCTCCATACTACCTGACACTGGCTTTCCCATAGTGCTAAACACTTTAAAGTCCATCGCTCTTGCGAATGCCGCGATTAGCCGTGCCAATTGGGCCCTCCTGCTGCCCGAAGCTTAGCATAAACAGACCCACATGGGATGCATGCGGAAGGAGGGGAGGAGGTGGAAATGGGAGTTCCCTCCCCTTCTTTAAGACCCGCAGACCCATCCATCTGGCAGCCCCGGTCCGATCTCTCCACCGGAGGAACGTGCGAGCCAAGACGGAGGAGGAAGCGAAATAGCTTCAGTTCTTTCTTCTCACTGACACTGACGGGCCCTGTTCACCAGAGCTCGGTGCAGACCGGCAAGCGAAACCGCCGCTCACTTCCACATCTCTATCATGTGGGCGACATAACGCAGCAAGACGGGAGGAATGAGAGAGAAGCGAGGGAGGGAAAAGGGGATATTTTCTCAGTCATAAGACATAATATGTCCTTCCTGATATGATGGATTGGGCCTGCTGCAAGGGGGAAGGGAAACTGAGAAGTGAGTCGACTGGAAGGAAATTATTCAAATCAAAAGCGAGTATAGGGAATGAATGAATTCTTGAAAGAGCAGAACTGAATTAAAGAAATACGAGATTGAGAGGAAGACGTTATCTTTCATCATTTATAGTCCACACTGGCTCCGGTGGGTAGGTCCGCTACCTAGGACCACTGAAGCCATGTGTTGTATCTTTGGTCATTCGGCCCACAAAGCAGGTCATTCATACAGATCCCGTCTTTTATTCAGTCGCACACGTGGCAACATTTGTCTGTTATGAAAACTCTCTGCGGCAGGCTGGCGGGTTTTAACACCGCCATTACACGCTAATTACACGGTATAGTATGACAGCACAGTGGTGGGACCGTGTTTACCCTTCCCGGGATTGTGTTGTCTATCTCTAGGGGCTGATATCTGGCACTTGGCGCGGAACAAGTCAGCTCCTGACTGCTAAACCAAGTATTCAGTCTTACTTTGATCACGAAATGTCAGCAACCAACAGAAAACCCTACGCATCGATTTGCCGCCATTTAGCCAAAGCGCCAACCTGCAGAACAATGAAATTCCCTTCTGTCCCTTTCAGCAAACTGCCAGAGCGCTGATTTTGAGCGGAGCCCGTCGTCCTTTCTGAAACAAATTCCTGACACCTAGGAGGTTGACTCTGAGCTGAAAAGAGAGGTATTAAGGCTGCTGTGTTATTAAAAAAATATATTTTTTTTCTCCTTCTATTTTATTATGCTTTGCACCTGCGTGCTGTGGCCTACGTCCCTTCATAAGAGGGCTTTTGTTGGCCAGGGCCGCTGGCGTGGAGGGGGTTTGGGGCATGTGGGGGTTAGGTGTGTGTGTGTGTGTGTGTGTGTGGTTCTGGTACTTCTACTTACACATGGCCCAGCTCGTGGGCGATGGTGAAGGAGGCACTTAGTCCGTTTTCCTCACTGATGGAGCAGCTTCGGTATGGGTCACACATGGTACCAAGCTCTGCCAAACCTGCCAGGTCACACACACACACACACACACACACACACACACACACACACACACACACACACACACACACACACACACACACACGTTTGTCTTCTACTTTTGTGAGGACCCCTCGTTGGCTACTTTCATTCCTTAGCCCTTAATCCTAACCTTAATCATCATAACTACATGCCTAACCCTAATCCCTACCCTAACCTTCACCTAATCCTAATCCTAATGTTAACCCTAAACCCAGGTCCTAAAAACCCTAAAACAGACCCTTAAAGAAGTGAGGACCGGCCAAAATGTCCTCACTTTGCAAAAATGTCCTCACTCTTGATGGTTAAAAACTCAAATTGGTTCTCACAAAGATAGTAGTGCAAGTGCACGCACGTACACACACACACACACACACACACACACACACAGAGGAAAACAGACAAATATAAACACACACAAAAGATAAATAAGCACACACAGATGTTAAAAGATACACACACACACGTAAACCAACACACAGGCCAACAGGACAGACACTCACACACACATACGCACACATTACTATACAGACACACACCAACAGTATGCACACACAAAAACGTCAGAAGGACAAAACACACAGAGACGCAGTCATAAACAGAGAAAAACAAACAAACACACACACACACACACACACACAGAGTAACTTGAAAAGTGCTAAAGAAGATTAGCAAATCCCGACACAGATTAGTGCCACCACCACCGACCCCACCCCCCATCTAACCTCGCTCCCCCTCTGTCACTATAATATTATGATGATGTTATGAGCTAACAGCTGGCCATTCACTCGGCGCTGCCCGGCTCCTGAGCCGTGCTTAACGGAGTCGAAGTGAAATGGAGGTGGAGACCTTTCCTGAAACGAAAACAAAAAGGGCTAAACTTTACCCAACGTGTCACATTTGTCCTTCGCTCGGCAGATGTCTTCCCTGGGAGAGAAGAAAACATCATCAACAAACAAGTGCGGCATTGTTACCCCCTTCATCCACCAGTACAGCAGATGCTCTTGTGTCAGCGGAGCTCCTTATTAAACTCTCAAAAGCCGACACAAGTTGTCGACTTTTTTCTTTCTAGAATAACATCTTGAACCTGAACGTGTATTCACAAAGGTGTGTGTGTGTGTGTGTTGTGTCTGTGTGTGTGTGTGTCTGTACCTGGTGATGAGGAGTGCAGTGTCATGATGAGAAGGGTGGCTGTCATCTTGGACATTTTGGCTTTGCTGCCAGACACAGAAGTTGTGGAGGGTGGTAGCGGCATTGAAGTTCACTGCAGGTCCCTCCTGTGTGTGTGTGTGTGTGTGTGTGTTGTGTGTGTGTCAGTAATGTGTGTGTATTGTGTTGTATTGTATTGTATGTGTGTTGTATTTTGTGTGTGTGTGTGTGTGTTGTGTTGTATTTTGTGTGTGTGTGTGTGTGTGTGCGCATGAAAGGAGGGGCAGGTAAATTAGCATATTTATGATTCAGTCTGAAACTGATACTCGAGTCTGAAAGCCTGTACGGATGGTAACACAACTCCCGTGTTAACGGTCATTTAAGCGACTTTAGCATAAGTTAGCATAATAAAGCGGGGCACAGCAAGCCTTTTTAGCCCCAAGCCATTTCTTATTTGCAGGTGCCAAGCTAGATGACGACAGTATCGTTTTTTTCCCCCCCAGCGGAAACCTCTCTTGGGACCAGAGACTGACAAGGCAGGCAGTGTCCTCTAAACGCGGCGCTGCGGAGAAACAGCCTGGGCATGTACACCTGCGCTGACGTCGGCCATGTTGGGGGGAACCGAGTCACGGTGAGCGTTCAAGACCCTGTACTCACCCGTTCGTCGTGGATGATGACCAGCTTGATGACCATGATGTTGATGAGGTTTCCGACGCTGGGGTCCCTGTACACTGCTGCTACCTGTAACAAGACCAAACACACAGACAAGACAAGATGCAAACCTCCACCAACCTGAAAAAAAGCAGCAGGCACAACAGGGGGGACGAGCGAAGTCTAAGCGCATCGTCACAAACCGCTAATGCTATTTGGATCGCGATCTGTGGGGCTTAATCAAAGCAGCCCACTGTTCCTGGAAGAAACGAGAGCGAGGAAAAACAAAACGCCTCCGTTCCATCAGCGTACGTTTAATCAACAGGGTACCAAGAGCAAGTACAATTCCTTTACGGATCTTAAAGAAAGAAAAAGTTGAATCAAACAAAAGAGCTGACCCAGAGACAAGCGAAAAAGATCAGTACACCCGGAGCTCAACACCCCTCTGTTAGGGAGGGAGGGGGGTGGGTGGGTCAGTAGAGTAGGTCGGTTGGTCAGTAGGTAGGTAGGGTCGGTTGGTCGGTCGATAGATAGATAGATAGATAGATAGATAGATAGATAGATAGATAGATAGATAGATAGATAGATAGATAGATAGATAGATAGATAGATAGATAGATAGATAGATAGATAGATAGATAGATAGATAGATATGAAATAAACCCTTCCTTCTCTGTCCTCTCTCTTGTTTTTGTGGTTCACCTCTGTCACAATTGGTCAGCAGGCTCCTGGGGCCATGCGAGGCCTCCTGACAGGAACTCATTAGCCCACTATAAACATCTAGTTTGTCTTTGCCCAGGGGTAATAGTGGGTGGGGGGAGGGGGGCAGTCAGACATGTAGCCCCACTCTGGAGAGACCCCGACAGGACACAGGAATGGGCAGAACCAGGGAGACAGGTCTTCGTTGTGCACTCCTGGTCCACAATGTGTGACACTAGACCTCCTTCCACTGTGTGTGCGTGTGTGTGTGTGTGTGTGTGCAACCAGTGGTTGTAGAGCTAAAAGTGAAATAGGTGGTTTGCTACCCTGATCCATCACAGCCTCACACAGCGAGCTAACCGCTAACAAGCTTCGGGAGCCCCAAAAGGAATGTCAGCAAGATAGACACACACACACACACACACACACACACACACACACACAATCACTGACTCTCTCTCTCTCTGTCTCTCTCTCCAAAACATGACATCATCATATCAGAGGACTAACAGTCCTGGCTGGGGCCTAACTCCCTCTCTGGTGGGGGCCATGCTGTTGCCATGACAACATGGATCAGGCCTGGCTTACTCTCCCTGTTTTGAACTAAAATGGCTTTGCACCTATTAGAGAGGCTGATTCTGTCACTACCTTTGAATCAAAGCTTAAAACTTATCTTTTTCCCCCCTTGTTATGGCCTCCTTTAGTACTTTTGGCTTGTCCAACAACAACCATCGTTATGTAAGTGTGTGAGCCAGCTGCCTTTGTGTTTTTATGTACCTGCCTCATTTTCATAAAATATGCCTTATGTATTAAAATGCACTTTTTTTTGCCTTTTTGTCTTTTAAGTATTTCTGTATGCTCTTGGATAGCTTTGATATCTTCCCTGTTGCCTTTTTTTTTTGTAACGTGTCTTCCATCCATCCATCCATTATCCAAACTGCTTGTCCTTACCCAGGGTCGCGGGGACGCTGGAGCCTATCCCAGCAGCCATCGGGCGGCAGGCGGGGAGACACCCTGGACAGGCCGCCAGACCATCACAGGGCTTACTGAAGAATAACCACTAAGCTTTATAACGCTATAGCTACAAACACGCAGTACTCCCCATAGAATGAATAGAGAGAGAGAGAGAGAGGAGACAGAGAGAGAGGAGACAGAGAGAGAGGAGACAGAGAGAGAGGAGAGAGAGAGAGAGAGAGAGAGAGAGAGAGAGAGAGAGAGAGAGAGAGAGAGAGAGAGAGAGAGAGAGAGAGAGAGAGAGAGAGAGAGAGAGAGGAGAGAAAGAGAGAGAGACAGAGAGAGACAGAGATAGAGAGAGACAGAGAGAGACAGAGATAGAGAGAGAGAGACAGAGACACAGAGAGAGAGAGACAGAGAGAGAGAGACAGAGCGAGAAAGAGGAGAGAGACAGAGAGAGAGAGGAGAGACAGAGAGAGAGGACAGAGACACAGAGAGAGAGAGACACAGAGAGAGAGAGGAGAGAGACAGAGAGAGAGAGAGAGGAGAGAGAGAGAGAGAGAGAGAGACAGAGAGAGAGAGAGAGAGAAGGAAAAGGTAGATAGAAGGAAAAGGGTGGACGGAGGGTTTCGGACCAATAAACAATCCAAGATGGACGGTCGGGGAAATGTCTACTTCCGGTGAAACCACAATATCCGAACCTTTCATCAACAGACCGATTAAATGTAACAAAATATTAAGACCCGAGCAAATGAACCCCTGGGGACCAGATGAGAAGAAATGTATAAGCCCCGCCCCCCTCCCTCCCCTCACACATATCAAATCGAAGGCCAGGACCGGAATTTCTCAATAAACCATAAAACCAAGTCAAACGTGGAATAAGACACGGCGAAACCAAACACATGTAAGACCAAAGCGACATACAAACCCGTTTAAACAGACAGTTACCAAGCGTTATAACTCGCTAATTACAAAAACACGGCATTTCACCCTGGATAGCTGGCGCCAATCATCACCGTCGCCAGCTCACGCGCCTAGCTTGCCTCTGACACAGTGCCACGTGCCGGGAGGCAACTAGCCTATTACTAGCCCACAGCGACACCTACAGGAGCAGAGGGTCATATGGCGTCCGGGACAGCGCAGCGATCTATTCCGCAGCCTACCAGACCGGCACTCGTTTGGCCTCCGCGTCTGTGTGCACCTCATTCAGGACAAGTCATTTTGTTCGTTAACTAAAGACAAAGTTAGCACTCGTTTTTTTGCCAGTCTTCACCTCCTCACGTTCAGACAAATGTGGATATGTGTCCTGGTCGCTGCACTAGCGCCTCCTCTGGTCGGTTGGGGCGCCTGTTCGAGGGAAGGGGGAACTGGGGGGGGGGGAATAGCGTGATCCTCCCACGCGCTACGTCCCCCCCTGGGGAAACTCCTCCCTGTCAGGTGAAAAGAAGCGGCTGGCGACTCCACGTGTATGGGAGGAGGCACGTGGTAGCCTGCAGCCCTCCCCGGGTCGGCAGAGGGGGTGGAGCAGCGTCGCTGCTCGAATACAAATCGGGGAGAAAAGGGGGGAAATCTTGACTTGATTTCTGATTAATTGAGACTGCAAAGACTGTGAGTCAGACATGTCTGTGAATGTTCTCATTCATCCAGGTCATGGTTATCCAAAGGAGGTGAATCGAGTGCAACTGGACTTGGTATATATCCAAAGGAGTTGGTGTAGGTGTATACGTCTTCACTGCGAGCCAGATGGGGTTAAGTGTGCTCGGCTCGCACTCACGTGTGTGTTTGCATGATTGTGCACTTAAACCTAGCGCTTGAACTCACAAACTGGAAATGTAGACCACAAAGTGGCATCGGGGGTGTGTGTGTGTGTGTGTGGGGTGGGGGGGGGGGACTATTTAACAGTCACTGTAGCTTGTCAACCTTCCCCAAGGATAACACTCCAGTGACAATCATTACTTCTCGACAAGTTAATGAGCAAAACATTTGGTGCGCCAAAGTGCAAAAGAAGACGGGCGAAGGTAAAATCAGTCCAGGGCTGCCGACAACCTACCACGCTCACAACGCCGACAAAGAAAATAAACACAAGACGAGACGGCGCGTCTTACCGTAATGTCTACGCAGACATTCAACAATGAGTTAAGCTTCCCAGAAAGTTGCTGACTCGCAAGAAACCTGGCTGTCCCGGTCAGAAGCGGCGCTCATAATGAGGTCGGGTTGCTGAGTAAGACCACTATCTGTTTATTGGCCCAGTTGGGTCGATTCGGCAGGATGCCAGGGTCACGCCGGGGTTTACGACCAACAGACCACGCCATAAAATCGGCGGTTTCAGAAGGGCTAGGACATCTTGCCGTTCTCCTCGGGATAACTATTGTTTTCTGCGTAAAACATTCAACGAAGAAATATACACAAAACGCTATGCAATCCTGCATTTCAACCCCACACACAAACGCACACCGGCTTAATGACAATCCGCCGTGTTAAGAAACTATATACATCTTCTAAATCAAGTCATGTCAATTATATTTGTATAGCCCAATATCACACATTACGATTTTGCTTCACGGGGCTTTACAGCAACACAACATCCTGTCCCGGGAACCTCGCATCAGATCAGGAACAACTCCTAAAAACCCTTCAACAGGGAGAAGAAATAGGAAGAAACCCCAGGGAGAGCAAGAGAGGAGGGACCTCTCTCCCAAGATGGACAGACGTACAACGGATGTCGTGTAGAGGGTTGAGTAACAGAAATGAAGGGAATACGAGCATCTCTTTGTCTTGTCTTCTTTGTTCGGGACAGATCTGGTGATAAGTTATTAATTTATAGTAACGTTATTTTACTTACTACTGACATGATTGTTAGGATGTAGTGCTCCAGGTTGCGTCCGTGGTGACGGACCATCTTGGCATCTGCCGTCACCATTAGCTCGACATAGCGGGGGGTAGGACAGGAAGCGCTTGCGTCTGCTCGGGGACGGCCGGTGGGTGGTGCCGGTGGAGTTGGCGTGGGAGCGGTGGTCGGCACTGCTGTTGTCAATGGTGGCTCTGAGAGAAGCCAGCTCCTCCCCCATATTCCTGCCACTCTCCAGGGTGACCGGTCTCTTAACGTGGTCATCTGTTAGGGAAGAGATGGAAAGTTGTACCTTATTCTCTGTCCTCTACACCTACACCCCTTTATATCCGTTATACATGGACACCTCCATCACTGTCTTCTACATCTACACCTCTTTATATCCTTTATACATGGACACCTCCATCACTGTCCTCTACATCTACAACCCTTTATAGCCGTTATACATGGACACCTCCATCACTGTCCTGTACATCTACACCCCTTTATATCTTTATAGATGGACACCCTCCATCACCGTCCTCTACATCTATACCCCTTTATATCCTTTATATATGGACACCTCCATCACTGTCTTCTACATCTACACCTCTTTATATCCTTTATACATGGACACCTCCATCACTGTCCTCTACATCTACACCCCTTTATATCCTTTATACATGGACACCTCCATCACTGTCCTCTACATCTACACCCCTTTATATCCTTATTACAGGGACACCTCCATCACTGTCCTGTACATCTACACCCCTTTATATCCTTTATACATGGACACCCCCATCACTGTCCTCTACATCTACACCCCTTTATGTCCTTTATACATGGACACCACCATCACTGTCCTCTACATCTACACCTCTTTATATCCTTTATACATGGGACCCTCCATCACCGTCCTCTACATCTACACCCCTTTATATCCTTTATACATGGACACCTCCATCACTGTCCTCTACATCTACACCTCTTTATATCCTTTATACATGGGACCCTCCATCACCGTCCTCTACATCTACACCCCTTTATATCCTTTATACATGGACACCACCATCACTGTCTTGTACA